>NC_064438.1:40242561-40545592 GCF_023343835.1 Lagopus muta
CAATTTGGTTGATCATTGGCAGTTTTATCTTGCTGGTGATAGGGTACTTGTTTCAGCCAGAGCTCTGATGTGCACTGTTCAATGCATAAGAAATACAAAAAAAGTTTTTTTCTAAATCTCAGAATTGCAAGTTCAGTTTCATTTGAAGGCTCTGGATTTATTTTTTTTTTATATTTGATCCTAACCACCTTATCTCAAGTCAGTAATATGCTTCTTGCTTTTAGCAGCAGGTCAGGTGGAATTCTGCTATTGAGATCATCCATCATTGTAAATTGCAGGGTCTGAATGAGGCTTCCTATAAAGAAATCTGGGCTAGGATGTGCTACACTCATGATGCAGTTCCTGTGTGAATTGTCGTATATCAAATGGCAGGCTGGAGGACAAAGAATAGAAAAGGTCTTCAAGGTTCTCATTTCAGAATCAATTCTTATTAGTTAGCATGGAGACAGCATTGTCTAATGGTGTGATGAAGGCATAGGTAACGATTTCTAGATATTACCTATGTTTATTATGTATGATTTTTATTAATGATAACATCTGTAAAATAGCAAAGAAACTTTTGCAGAGTAATTCTTTCTCCTTTTTTTTTAGACTTTGACTGTTACTTACTTGAAAGTATTACTGCACAGATTTAAAGCAGAAAATATCTACCACTCAGCACTGTAACAGCGTAACAAACATCAACTGTTTCCTACCTGAACATTTCTAAGATAGCCATCATCATCATCTGTGTGTGTTGAAAATTAACCTGCATATGTTGATATTTTCCCTCCCAAGTCTGGGATGCTGTAGCAGTAGTCAGTCACATAGGTAAGACTGTGAGATGGAGGTATTGTTACCTTCCATAACCTGGAGGAAGCCAAGCCTGTGTACAGCATAAATTTTATCTGTACTTCTCCAAGACATGCTACACTAATGTGTAGTTCAGGAATTAAAACTTTCCACTGTTGAAAGGAGAGTCTTGGTTTTGTTGTTTATCCAAGGCTTGTACATTATAAATTGCACAAACTGTGCTGAGAACAAGGAACGATGTTGAGGATCCACTTTCCTTTTTCTTCCATACCTAAAAGAGTGTAATAACCATTGCAAGGGATGGTCCTGCTGGTACTTTCTAATACTGCAGTGAAACCTGCAGTCTTTGTTTCAATATGGCACAGCTCTAAATGGAGGCAGAGAGGACTTACCCATCACAACTGAAGTACTACTTACAAAGACTCTTCTGGAAATGTGAAGCAGGGCTTTTAATACAATATCCCTGGCATCTTTGTAACAGAAAATCTGGACAGGGAGCAGGTCTGAAGCAAAGGACCTTGAAATCCTGGTGGAAAATATAGTTACGTATAAGTTCTCAGTGTGCATTTGAAGGGGTGAATGCTAAGTTCACAGGGGACTGCAGCCCTGAGGACATTTCTGGTGGGTTGAAAAATGTGATTAATCCCCCCAGGACCTGAGAGTCTGTGCCCAGAGTGCTGTGTCCTGTTTTTGGCTTCTTCCAAAAGGTATACACAAACCATGAACAGACTAGTGGAGGGCACTAAGACAGTTAGAGTTGGAATACCAGATGTACAAGAAACAGAAGGAACCAGTTTTTTCAGCCAGGAATGAAGAAGGGATCTAACTGTAGGCTTCTGCTGTTTACAGGGTTCATAAGGACAGATCCAAAAATTGCAAAACGTGCAGGTGAAGGACAAGAAGCAAGAAACAGAAGCTGCAGCAAGGGAAAATCCAGTGATATAGGAAAAATAAATATGAGAGTGGTTGCATAGTTGAGGAGTACTTAAAAGGGTTGTGGAATCTTCCCATATGGAGATTTGAAACTCAATTGGATGTGGTCATAAACAGCTTTAGCTTTGAAGCTGGTCATGCTTTGAGCAATGAGCAAAGAGTTAGACTAGAGACTTTCTGAAGTACCCTCCAGCCTAAATTTTCCTACATTTCTGTTGGATCAAGTTGATTTGTGGCTTCATAGTTAAATAGTCACCAGGCTGATACATTTTCCCGAAGGAAACTATATAGATTAATTACTGGAGGTGTTCTCAATTTAGACACATCGCTCCAGCCAGCGTATCTCAGATTGCCCTGTGCACTTTCTGCCTCACCTCTCAGATATTTTTAAGCTCATCTGCTCCTGATTTCTAAGTTCCTTTATGCATGGTTTAAGATTCATGAACATACCATTTCTATGTCTTGCATAACACTTGAATCAATATGAGTGAATTACACTCAACTTTTTTGGTTAAGCCTAAATTGTATCTGTCTGAGAATGAAGCATAAATTTTGAAAACTAACAAAGTGCATTAGCAGATAATTTTTAGATCAATACTGGGATGAGATGGGATAATGCAGAGCATGATGGAATATGCAGTTGACCCCAGACCTAAAATATTGCAGAGAAATATGAGCAATGACTACTGTACTTTGTTGAAACAGTAAGGTAGTATTGAAGAGAGAAGGAAGTAAGTTGTTGCACATTGGCAGTGAGAACAACTGGCAGTTTTTGTGGGTTTTCAGGTCTGGTATAACTGAGAATAGGAGATTATGATTCAAGTTAACAGTTTCAAAGGAGTAGTGTGTCACTAGTTTGAAGGTGGTGCCACTCCTGTGGATGAAAGTATGTTTGGCAGAGCTTTGTGTTTGGGGCCTTTCCTTTCTAGTGAACACTATCAAACTGTACCATTTTATGAACCATAAAAGGTCACCCAAGTTATTAAGAGAAAAAAAAAAAAAATAGAAGCTTAATAATTGTATTGTTTCTGACAAGTTGCAAACAGGTTTGCAGAGATAGCTATCTGGCTTCTACTTGTACTACCCAAATGCTCTCTGTTAATCCTTTTGGTCATTTTTTCCCACTAAGACTTTGTATTTATTTCTGCCTCTGACAACTGTTTGAAAAGTTGTATGCCCTCGCACAGTGGTATATTATGGATGATGTATTAAGAGTCATATATCCAGCATGCCTTCTTTGCGAGTACCTAATAACTGTGCCCCTGCTCCATAAAGAAAAAGCCTATGGCAGGTTTATTCATCTTTTTATTTCCTTTCTGAAGTCTTCTCCCTGCTGAAAAGAACTCCTTTCCACTCCGATCTCTTTCTCTTGTCTGGTTTGTAAACGCCAGATTTTCAGTTGCACTGACACTGATCGGAATTGTTTATGAACTTGCCCCACAGACTGCTGGTAACAGAAGGGAGTCATTGCACATTCATTTGTTTGCAAGAATCAAGCAGAATTTTGGGACTTCAGAAGGAAGGGCAAGAAAAGTGTAGAAGTCGCCCTTCCTTTCAAAAGCAGGAGACAGGGTATTAAAATCATTTGAAATGTAAGTCCATACATGCACATGCCTCTGAAGGCTTAATTTTTGATCTGATGTGAGGCATGTGTTCTAGCTCATCTCAGCTTCCTGCCTGATTCCTGTGGAAGGAAGAGCTTTGGTGATGTTGGGAAAGTTTCCATAATTTACCCTCCCAAAAAGCTATGCACACTTGCATAATCTATGTACATGATGGGAAATGGTCACTTTGGGAAGTAGTCACAGTGAAGTGTACAAAGTCACATACATTTCCTTACAATATGCTTGAAATGACCACATACAGTTTGCCTAGAGAGTAGACACTGGTCCTCCAAAAGTTCACAGCGGTATCTTTCTGTCTGCTGTAGGTATCTCTCAGAGCCACATGTGCTTGTGTCTGTCTCTTGCACCTTCCTACACGTCATATTCATCACTCACTCACAACTACCAGTGCTCTCAGGTACAGAAAACGGTTTTCCAGAAGCGGTGATCTCATTACATCACTGTAGGTACTGAGAAATAAGTACTCAATTCCACACTTAGACTTAGCATACATAGTAGACAGCTTCCTGTGTGCACACACTAGTGTAATAAGATCACATTAGCATACCCCTTAAATAGCCTTGTATCATCTGCAAGTGAAGGCAGGCAGAAGGATCACCTCCAGAAAATCTCAATCTTTGTCTTTTATAGGAGAATGCAGAAAGATTGTAAACCCTGTAAAGGGGACTTTGTACCAGAGAGATAATGGGGGTTCATGAATTGATCTAACAGCAAGTGCTCAAATATGATTTTGAGCTTCTGTGCAACTTTTATTTCATATCAGTGCTTTTCTCTTTCACACCACTTCCTTTTCAGCTCTGATGTGGATAGGAAGAGCTCATGTAAATTGTAGGCAGAGGGTGATGATTGCTTTACTGGAAAGAACTCTTAATGAGGCAATTTGTTCTGCTGGGCTGATATGTGCTAGCTCCCCATAACTGTTTAAAAAGCTGGTAGCAGCAGCCTTCTTCTATTATTGTGAAAGTACATCTCAGATAGCACTGCTTCTGCCAGCTTTGCCTGAGGGTTCTTTTTCTTCTAGTTCTCTTGAGAAAACTTCTGTCACAGAAAAGTGGAGCATCCCAGGTTCAGCATTGAGCTCTGCCTCAACTGAGCTGTTGTGAGCAGTGAGAAATTTGTATGGCCACTGTTAGGCTGTTGCTTTTTAACCTAATACTACACTACACATTTCTTTCTCATTGTCCTTCCCATCAGTGTGCAGTGAATTGTATACGATTTATCAGATTGCTTCATAATGCTTGTATACAACTCCCAGTAGTATATTCCTTACTTTTTATCTTTGGCTAAAATATAAACCTGATCAGTGCACTAGGAGAGAAGAAAAAAATGTATATTGTAGCAATAAATGTAGAGATTTATTTTATTGCCACTGTTTGCTGTCTCGCCACAGTCACACAAAACTTCTTTTGTTAAATGACACAGAGTGATTCTTAATTGTAGCATGGAGCTTGGAATGTAGAAAGTGGATTCTTATTGTTGTAGAACTGAGCACTGCAGAAATATGCAGTAGAAACAAAGAGCATTTTATTTGAAAAATAATATGATACAGTGTTCTTATCATTGAATTTGCAAGATATGAGGCCAGTAATTGGTATGGTGCACTGAATTTTTTTGTAGTGCCCTTCATTCTAGCAACTCAGAAGGCTTTAAAATTCAGCCTTCTTGCCCATCTTGGAAAAAATACAATTTTATCCAAAGTTAGCTGGGCTTATGACCATTCAAGTGCATATGAGCAATGAAGAAAATTCAAAACCTGAGTCTTGGGAGAATGGAATCCATTCATTCCTGGTATTAATTTCCTATGTCATCTTACGGAAGATAACCACTTGGTGCATTGGTTCCCCTCCTGAAAGTGAGGTTAATAGTCTTTAGTATCAGTTATGAGGATAAATCATAAAAGATGTTCAGGTTCAGTGGTATTGGTGGCACTATAAAGTCTAATATCAGAACCAAGAGCAGAAATCTGGAATTAGAGCTTCTGTCTCTGACTAAAATAACTAAATTACACTTGATCTATAGCTTTGTGTTTGGTGAAGTTAGACAACAACACAGTTATGGATTAGCTCTATAAGATCAGCAACATCATGGCTTTTTTAGTCAGTACTAGCGTATTGTGGTAACTCCTGCGAAACTCCTGGTTTCTCAGCTGATGTTCCATGTACCAGTCATTACTGCCTACAGCCCAGAATTCAAACTCTCTCTTTACCTTCAGAAGTGTCATCTTACTCTAGGCCTTGTTTTTGTTTTCACCACCACTGTTATGATTCATCTTGGAATGATGTCACCTTTTCCTTGCCTGCAACAGCTGCCAGTAATACTAACCTATTAAATACATTTACATGCTCTTTGGATAAAGGAGAGGAAAAAAAATATCTAATTTTTTTGAATCATCATTGTACATTGTAATTACTTTTTGCATTTCAGAAGGGCAAGGTCCTGGCCATAAGGAAAAGCACACAGGACTTGTGCAGGATCATAAATGTTTTTCTGCTCTGAGGTTCACAAGTTCAGTCTCCTTGAAGACCTACGCAGATATCTTTCCGCCCTGCAACTAGAATTCCCCAAGTGTCTGCTGCAGAGCTAACATCTTCAAACAATCATTCATGAATGTCTTTTTTTCTCATCACTCCTTTGTCAGATAATAGCCAAGATCTTGAAGCCATTGAGGAGTCAGCAAAGTATAGAATAGTAGAAGACTGGCACAAATTATCAGATTTGGATTTGTTTGAGGGAGCTTAATAGGTTTTAACACCTCAGCCTTCCTTCTTTTTAATCTCCAGCTGAATTATTTCCCTTGTCATGGCATTGCTGCAGGAGCATGTGTCATTGCACAGGAAAGGAAAATGGGAAGCAGAGATAAATCCTCTTCCCATGGCTGCATCAAGCCATCAGGATGTGGCTTCTGTGTTGCCTTTTGTTTCTCAATCAAGTCATGAAAATTGATGCAAGCAGCTTTGAAATCAAGATTAAAGCCGAGATTACTTGGTCTCTTTTGTCTCTTTTGGTACTATCATTCTTAATATAATGGCACATGTAGGATGACCTTTTACATTGACCTTTGAAAAAGCATTCATAATAGATACGACATTTGCACAGTCACTGTTCTTTTGTATTTAAGATCCACTTTAGTGGTAATATCTTAAGGATATTAGTCATTTTCAAGTGACTATGTAGAAGAGCATCCATGTATTTAAAAGAAGCTTAAATTACAAGCATAATCACATTTCACCTATTGTTTGCCTTAAATCACAAGATTTTTAAGGTGATTGCTAATCTGCTTTCTGGTAACTCTTGAGTGCACTTCAGACAAGTGGTCAGTAATCTAATAAATAGCCCCCTTGTAAGCCATTGTATGCCCTGTGGGACTCTGGCACATTTTTTCTCTCATTGCAAATAAGTTCTGCTTGGTACCAGCCCTCACAATTTCCAATTGAATCAGCACAGGGCCTTTTGTTGATGCTGCATGTCACTCCCCAAGATTTGCAGAGAGCTGCTCTGCAGTCTGGAAGCTGGAAAACATTATACTTTTCTGTGTACCCCAATTACTCTTTCTTTGGGAAAATTAACTTGTTATTGCAATCAGATAGAAACCAGTACATACCGCTAGGACTGCTAACTTTTCAGGTTGCTTTGTTGTACCCAACAGCTGGCATTCCTGCTCTCATACCAGGCCAGTTTTGATATCAAGCAGAATGTGAAAGACAGGCAGAGAGAAGGACTGGATGCTAAATTCAGCTGCGTGGCTGGAAAAGTTCCATGAATTCTTTGTGGTTTTCTTACATTCTTTCCTGCCACTGGTTATTAAACTTTTCAAGTGATCATTGCAAGCCATTGCAGCCATCTGTTTCAGCAGGGTGTTAGGTTCAGTTGCATTATTCTCCACACTGATTCATTGCAGCTGTGTACAAGCTAGTTTTCTCAAAAAGCTATTTATTGCCCTCAAATCAACAGCATAAGCATTAAACCTCACACAGACAAAATAAGAATAATAATGCAAATGTCCAGCTTGGAAAGCTGGTCTTGGACTTGTGGTGTCGTATTGAGCTTGAGATGATGGTGCATTGTGAGTGATCACGGACTTTTCTGATGGCTGAGTAGTTACTATTCTCTCTCCACTCAGAAACTAATTAAAGCCCCAGCATGATGCTAGAAGCACATGGCTTCCAGAGGTGATGACAGAGACGCAACAATGGCACCTGTACTTTTGGAGCTTGGAATAGATGTGATGGGAGAAGACATTTTGGGCAGAGTATGGCTAGGTGCAGACAGCTGTGCACACTCCCTGAGCTAGCTGCAGTAGAGAGGCCATCTGGATACATTAACACAGGACAATACCCACATAAAAAGTCCAGCTGTGAGGCAAGAATTTTTTTCGCAGGCACAGCCATGAAGTAATGTATATCATCACCTTTGGGATCAGAGCTGGCTCAAAACAGAGGTTTGGCTGTTTGCACCATGCTGCCAAGTGCTCAGCTTGTATCAAGGCTTTCACCAAGGTCTTGTCCAGTTGTGTGCTCATATGAGATTCAGACTTGTGAAGAGCTGAATGTTCTGGCCAAACCAGGAAGGCTCTTAAAAGTGTGCTATAATAAGGAACTACACTTGCTGTCTTTCTAAAGCAAGACTGAACATGTCAGGTTGTTCCAGTCAAGTCTTGAACTTCTCCAAGATAGAAGCCCTGCTTCATACTGTGGTATACAGTAGAATAAATCTGTTTTGTTTCATGCATTTGAAAATATGACTTCATGCTCTAATGTGATATGAAAGTGTCTTGAGACATATCTTGCAGCTGGAAAGTTTTATTATATTTCATCTTAATTTATTACCTCTTACAAACAAGTAATGCTTTGTTCTTCTCTGAGAATTTCTATTACTGATTTTAAAGTGCTTAACAAACAATAACTCATGACGACAATGTTCTCTGCCCCTAAGATGGATTTAGTTTTCATCATTTTAAAGGGAGAGAAACTGAGGCAGACAGGAGCCTTGTGCTGTACTCCTGATCTGACAGGGAATACAATGGAAGAGACGAGCATGAAGAAGCAAGCATGTCATATTCCAAGCTTTACTAGGCCTATGGCTTTCTTTCAAAACACCAAGAAAAATACAGAGAACAGGAACATGCAGAGAATGCACACAAACACCACATGCGGAGTGCATTTCAATAAACGTTTTTCTCAGAAGTTTGAAAGTTAAAAAGATACTCAGTATGCTAACTCTTATTTTTCTTTTTCTGAAGAGAACATACACTAGAGACAGCTTGTTTCTCATTATTAGTAAAGTTGAATATTCATTCTATACAAATGACTGCAGAATTAACAATACATTACAATTACATGTGCCTTCAAATGGGAACACAGACTTATTACTTGTTTCAAGTAAAATAATTACTTACAAAAGTGACACATCGATTACTAATTCTTCAAGAAGTTATTAGCATTAGTATTTGAAAAACAAAGACTTCAAGTCAGAAATATAATTCTTACTAGGAATTCCTCAATTTAATAAATGATTTTGACTCAAGTAATTGCTTTGTTAAAGTAAAAATGTGCTGAAAAAGCTTGAGTTTACTTTGCTAATGCCACATAATAAAGCAACTAGTATTAATAATAATTATAAAGCTAATAGACTGCTGAGCATGAACTCCTGCTTTTTATTGGCTGCCACAAGTATAACATTTAAAACTTTTGATCAGTTTAAACTTTTGATCTCTTTAAACTGGCCAGATCCAAAACTACAGGAATGCAAACAGTGGCGCTTTTTTGTTACATTTTTTTATTCTTGAATGATGATATGTGGATGAGAGCACAAATACTTTGAAGGCTATATGCACAGTGTGGAAGCTGAAAACTTCCCATGCAAACTTAGCAGGTTTCTTTTGCTTATGTCTCAAATGGTTTCATCCACCAAAATATCCCCTTGTGAATTTTGACCACTAAGATGTGAGTGATAATGTGATTTTCCCTAACAGCAGAGATGAGACAAAGAGAAGTCTACCCCACTACAGTCTCACCGCAAGCTCCAGGGAAAAAAACGCATTGGGCCTTAGAATAGCTGTTTGGTATTCCCAGTCTTGTGCTTTTTCTATGATTCTATGTAGTGGGTTGTTAGATTTAGGGTAGTATGGTTAGGTTGCAGTTGGACTTGATGTTTGTGAAGGTCTTTTCTAACATGAGCTATTTTATGATTATTAGAGGAATCAAGTTGTGTTCCTTGCTAGTTCATAGTAGGAAATAGATTAACTACTAGGAAGACCTCACAGTGGGCTGATTGGAATTATATACAATCCACTTTGAGCTTTTCAGGACCTTACTTAGGTAATTATTTTTTTTGTTTACTCGGGTAATTTGGTAATGGTACTAATATAAGTGAGGGAGAGATGCTAATCCCCAGGCCAGGACTAATTCATACTCTCAATTAGCTGTTAAGAGATTACTCCTGTTTCTCAAAGTTGTATTAATTTTTTTTTTTTTTGAGAGTGTCCTAGCCTAAAAGACAATACATTTTGAGTATATCCAGAAAATATATTTTTCTCTTCTTTAAAATATCAAAGGGGATTTTTTTTTTTTTTAATGCTGTTACATTCTATTACATCTAAGTAAATGCATATTTCAATTAATGGCTACTTAATGCAGTCAGAGGGTTCTCTTTGCTGCTGGGAGCAGCTGCAAAGGAGGCTGTTAGAGAAATGCTGGAGCTACAAATGCCTTCATAGGGAGGGTTCTGATGTACTCACTTACAGACTCTTACTTTCCAGACATACAGACTACTGGTTTTGATCCAAATTCAAGAACAAAGAAAGGATGGCACCTAAAATAGAAAAGAATTGGTTTGTCTTGCTAGAAGACACAAAAATGCCATCCCTTCTGTACAAGAGCTGATTCTGAAAAGTCATTCTGTGGTTTGAAAGCTGGCAGGGTGCCACAGCAGAAAGCAGGGATCTTTCTCCTGTGGTACACAGTTTTTAGTATTTTCTACAGTTCAGGGAAAGATAAAGTACTTTCATAAAGGAACAATGTGTATTTCATCTCTGTACTCATGGAAATATGAAATCCTTATTTTGAAGGTCATCAGTTTATATCTATGAAATCCAAAGATCGGATTTCTTTGCTTTTAGCACACAAAACCTAAGATACTACCAAGTATCTGAAGTAATTTTCTTCTCCTACCTGCTTCTCAGAAGCTGTCCTGTGGGGCCACTACTTGAAGGTGCAGGAACAAGGAAAGCCTTATGAAAAGAGAGCGTGTGTTATTAAGGAAGATGGGCAAAAAAGGTCAGCTTTTAGTAGAGGAATGCCAAGCAAAGTGATCAGTGACAGAAAGACCTTTCTGGATGTCAGGTTCTATCTGAAATTTCAGGAAATCCAATTCTCACAATTTTGTCCTGATGTGGCAAGACGCAGTTGTTTGATCAGCCAGGTTGACCTTTGCTGAAACACGATTAAAAGTAAGGCAGCGCTCCCCTACTCCAACACTAACATTGTATTAGAGATCTTTAATAAGCCTCCCACCCACTCAGAGTCCACTACTGGGAAAGTGAAGTGAGACAAAGAAATGTCCTGATGTACAGGCAGATGGCTGAACTGCCACTGGGGATATCTTCGGCTACATTAGCATGGTTTGCACACAAGTCCTGCCATTTTAATTTAAAGATCTTTAATCTGCATAAGGGAATTAACTGATTGACTCTCTTCCATGAATCCTCTTTATAATTATGCAAATGGCCCAGCACAAGGGAAAATCAAGTCATTTTATTAATTTCATGAGCATTTTATTAAAGAAGACACCAATGGCAGAAGTTTCTGGTGATATACCAGGTACTAACTACAGGTCCAGGAAATATGTGCTTAGCCTCTTCGACAACTGAAAACCTTTATTTTGTTTTGGATTCCACTGACAAAGCTACTTTACAAGTATAAGTGCATCGAATGGCCAATCATTATACAACCAAAGATGGTATTTTATCTTACTTACTGCCAAAAAGAAATGTTTCATATTCTGAAATAAGCCAGTCACTTCATCAAGGGCTGGTTCTCCTCAACCCTGTTTGTGTGAAACATATTTTGTCTGGAGTAGCTGCTTCAGTGGCTGTCGTAGAGTTTAGATAATGGCCATGGTCAGTTTCTCCTCTTCTAGGAACTCTCACTTTTTTTCTTTTTTTCTTTTTTTTCTGGAAATAACTACTGATGAGTTTGTGGCTTCATGTTTAATGAGAAAGGAAACATATTTGAAATATGACATTTTGTCCATTCTTTCTGAATAATGTTTTGAAGTTTTTACATTGTTTTGTCTTTAATGGTACTCACCTTAGCTTTCTAGAAAAATCAGTATAAAGCAGTGTTCTCCACTGCAGCAGTGCAGAGGTGTGCTCACACATGATGTGATTATATTACATATAATGACATTCATGTAAATTAGAAGGTGAGGCGTCATATGCTCTGATGTCAGGGTTTTGGAAGAGGCAAACTGGTGATAAGTATGTTCTCATGTGTGGGTTTTGATTCTAAGAGATTTACAATTTTATTAGTATGCCACTTTAATGGAAGAAGTTTCAGGGACAAGCAGTCACATAGATCTATATTTTGTCTGTGATATCTTCTATACTATATTAATTTTTATTTACTTTCCCTTTTATTATGAAGTATTTGAAGTGAGTATCAAATAATCATAACCAGGGTTCCATAATTTAATATTTTTATGTCGACGTGATTATACAACTGTTTAGATTTATCTGTCTCCCTTTGTCATTACAGTGTGAATTCCCTTCCCTACAGGCCAGGTTAACTTGGTCATGCTAGCCAGGCAGAAGGAGAAGATGTATTTTTTCTCACTTTGGAGAACTAACCCAGCTGTTGTAGTTCAGCTAAAATCTTAAAATGCAATACGTGATGAAGATGCCAAGTGCTGATGGGCCTGGTTTGGTCATACTGACTTCATTTTAACCTTACTCCAGCAACAAGCTGTCAGCAGTGCTCATTCATCTCTGTGTAGGAACCTCTGGATTTCAGCCCAGGATGCCATACCTTATGAGATGAGCACATCACTTTTTAAATCTTCCTCTTCACGAATTCCTAAGGACATTTCTGAGCCTGAAAAAAAGCCGTCTTTCCTTGCTCACTCTTCCTATTCCCCCTCATTCTTTTTACTCCCATTTTATTCCACTTCTTCTAATCCCCTTGACTTTCAAGGCAAAAAGGAAAAAAGTCTGCTGAGAAATGGATTTTCCCTTCAGGGCGATGCAGACTTCAAAAGAAAAATCAGTTATTTCAAGAGAGGAAAAAAAATCTAATCATCAAGAGCAATAATTACTTTCTAAATGTTAGTATGGCAGATAAGGAGAGCAGAATTGAAGTGGAAAGTGAGGCTTTCTCAGTTATTCATTATATTTGGTTTGTAAGTTTGGAATTTCTAAGGACTTATTCTGTATTGCATCTCTGTAATGTAGTTATCAGAACTGATAACTTATCAAGACAGTTATCAGTTCTGTCTCTTGTGTTTCTTCAGAGATAAAAGATGACAGTTTGAAAATTAACTGCCTATTTTTTCCAACTTGATCTCTTTACTTCCTTCTGTGCTTATGCAATGCATACATTTCTGTTTCCAGCCATTCTGTAGATGTTCTGCTTTGGATTCATTCAAGAATATGTGGAGCTGAACTTTAATTCTCATTCCATTCAAACCACAGGGCCTTTCATTCCTGACTGGAATAACCTAGTTAAAAATGGTGGCAAAGCAGGCTTTCTGTCTGGCAGATTACAGTTAGCCACATTCCTTTACCAGTGGAAGTAAAGACTTCTTAAAGCATTTCTTCACTCAAATACTCCCCATTTTACTCCATCAGGATTGTTCTCTAAAATATTTTTAAAAAATTTCTCTGAATTTGTTTGGTGCTGTTTCAAAGTACATCTCCTCATGTCCAGGGATGGTACAAAGTGGGATTTTCAGACTGAAGTAGTGAATGGGAAATATGTTTTAGGAGAAGAAGTTGATAGAATCTAGCTTATTACCTTTGCAGACTAAAGGAATAAAGGAGATAGTCATTGATACACATAGTACATAAGACCTTTTGTTCGCTTGGCTGGTCCCATCATATGAGGTGAAATTACCCCAATCATTAGATAAGGAGTCAGCCATTCCACTTAGAGTGAAAATTCTCTTCTTAACTAGAGAAGTAATTAACTGCAAGGAAGAGAGAAGACTTCTTCTGAAAGCATCACTCCATAAATCCTATGTGCTGTCTGCTGGTTGGATTGAAGCAATAGTCATTCCTACTTTTAATAAATAAGGAAGTATTTTATATTCAATTTTCAGTAAGTTTATAGCTCAGCTTCAGAAGGCTCAAAAGAGCGTGAGAGAAATCCTGAGCTTTTGGAAGATATCACTTGAGGCAGTACTCTCAGTACTGACATTGCCTGTTACAAAACTGCATTATGATTAGCTGGATTTGCTAGTACAGCTGGCTGCCCTGTTTGCTAGTATCAGGAGCTGGAACCTTGGAAGAGAATTTTGAAGGAGCCTGTGTTGATCTTCAAACCTGCTCTCCAGCTGGATGGGAGAGGAATCTGAAGTTTTCTCTTTTGGAAAGCAAATATGGCATTAGAACTACTCAGATCAGGATGGATTTGGAACTTGACTAGTGATGTTGCATGAAGTCAAACTATCTTAATCATTAGGAAAATATTAAGTAATGCACTTAGAGTGAAAAATGTACTCATAACTTGCAAAAGTTCCTAAAATGGAGAGGTACAAGAGGTGGCTTCATGACTCAAGTTATATGCAATGTAAACTCGTCAGCCTGGTGTTGTGTCCCTCAGCAGCAGAGTCTATGGTCTGAAGTAGAGGGTGGAGAGTGGCAGGCAGGATATTGGGCACAGAAAGACTCATGAAATCATTCATGCTCATACTCAGAAATAAGGCCCAGAAGATTATATAAAATCAAACACTTTATTAGAAGGGATCAGATTTCAACATAAATCATTGATTGTTCAGTTTAATCCTATCGCTTTAGTCCATAAGGAAATTGCAACAATGAGTAGGTACTGAACTGCTCATATTTTGGGTGAGAATTTTCCTTGATTTGGAGAGCTTTCTGCTTGCTTCAGCCTGAAGAGGTTCACAGCAGGTCAGAGTAGGATAAAAGAAAGACAGTGGAGTGAAGCTTTAGGGCATTTCCTCTTCCTGCCATCTGCAGTCAGCAGATTCCCAACATTTCATGAAGTGCAGATGCAAGAAAAAACGCTCATGCTGCCATCTACCCACTTCTAGAATAGGGCTCTGGATACCCAAGGGTGTAACTGTTACCCCACTCTATACTAGTGTATAATTTCCTTTGTTTTCATGTATAGCATCCAGCTGTGCCCACTCTATTTTGAATTAGATGAGTGTAATGTACTGTACAGTGCTTAAGGACATACAAGCAACATTCACTGGGCTATTGAAGGAAAAAGAAGTTGCTCTTTCTGCAGTGTAAAGTAGAGAAACAGACATTATTTTGTACTCAGTACTCATTTTCCCAGTGACATTTTAATTTATGAGCTAAGAATGCACTGATTGCTAGCTGCAAAAATTGATTTGGTGTTCATCTGATTCAACCCATGTCAGAGTTTGAAAGTAATTATGATAGTGGGGCTGATAGGCAGGCAATTACATTTTTGTTCTCTCTCCCTTTTTTTTTTTTTTCCTGAAGTTGTTCTTGTCATAAGGCCCTGCAAGCATAAGTATATAATCTTTAGCAGTGTTATTTTGTAGATTATTAAGGTATAGTCTCAGCATTAAAGCTACACTAACTGCTTTCTTCACCATAGCCTTTGTTAGCTGCTTCAGAAATATCCCAGGCTCACCAGATCAAGGAATCTATGTTCAGGCAAAGTGTTGTGCTGCCCATATTTCCTCCACACTGTTAATACTGTTAACTTTAGCCAGTATTTCCTAAAGCTGTTTTCCTGCTATTAATCCCATTACCTTTTCCTCATGTCAAGCTATCTGCAGGGGTAGAGGGTGAGGGATGCAGAGGTCAGTGAGGTTAGTGTATGTTCTATAATAGGGAGGACATGGGACATCTCATCAGCACAGGCTGCAGTCAGGATACTGCTCTGGGAAGGAAGTGCTGTAGGATCTCGTTCATGTGCTCCAGATGAGGGGTGATCCAAGTGGAAATCCCCTTGCTCTAAACGATTCAGAGCTGTAGATGTTAAGCATGGATCTTTTTCACAGGACTAATACTTTATAGAGTCTGCACCATCTGACATCCTGTGGCTGCTTTGCTGTCCTGCACACTAGGATGCCTCACACTTAGATTAAAATTAAAATAATAAAAAAAAAAGGCTTAGATTGTTATTTGAAAACTGATCCATTGGTGCAGTTATTTTTCTGAGGTAATTTTTAAAGGATGTTTGGTTTTGTGCCAGTATAGAACAGAAGTTAATTCTTTAGTATCACAAATGATCATAAAACTGAACAGTTACTCTTCTGTCAGCTGCACTAAATATGTTGCTTATTTGACTAAACAGTGTTACTCGAAACAGGGTCTCTTTCATCCCACTCATACTGCAGTGTCTAGTTACTGGGACTTTGATCTGATTAAAGGCAGCAGATATTATCACTTAAAATTCAGGTAATAGCAATTGTATATTTACATGCAAACCTTTTCTTCTTCAATAATGAGGAGTTTAAAGAGGTAAAGAAATCAGTGTTTGAGTTGAGATCAGTAATCACAAGTATTAAAGAGCCACTCAGTTTTCCTGAGTATCTCAAAGAACAATGGATGACGGAGAAAAACAAGAATAACGCTGGAGTGGGAGAGCAAACCCTGTGAGCTTCAGTAATACTGCAACATGGAGCAAGGTGTAATGGGAGCAGAAAGGCTCTGACAGCTCTGGGCTGAAGGTGGCAACACAGAGTGGGAAATGGAGACTGAAATCTCCCTTTAGCAATTTTTCTTTAGATCATAGCTAGAAGGAATACACAAGGAGAGAGGTAATTGAAGTCTATAAAATGCATCTGTCTCTTTTCCAAACTTGTCTTGCCTATTATCCATTTACTTCATCCCTTCACTCTCTCTGTATTTTTCTCTCTTTTGCTAAAGTGGATGAAAAATGTTATTTGCTTTAAGTGAATGGCAAAGCATGGAATTGTATAGGAGTTATGTGTTTTTATTTAAGTCCTTTACATTTACATGATATGAAGGATTAGAAGAAACATTGTAGATTGTGTGACATCAGGGCAATAACTTCTTTTCCTTCAGCAAAGGATTTGCCTATTGATGTTTGCTATCCAAATCATGGATGGCCTGATGAGAGTCAGTAGCTCCTGTTCTGGGTTTCTGAAAACTGCTTTGTCCAAGTCTGTTGTTTGGCATTTATTATTTCATTTATTATTTCATAACTTTAAGCCAACGCAGTTCCTTAGAAGTGTTTTGGGAGTGATCTGCAATGCAGCTCCCTTCGGTCCACTCCAGATTAAAATGTCATGATCACCCAAAGTAATAAAATGGTATGAGGAGAAGAGATTCTTGTGGGCAAACAAATGCCATCGTTTTTTGCCTTTTCACTCTTTGTTGGGCTGTAAAGTACAGCTGTGTCTTTCTATGAAGTTCAGGGCTATTCTCATCTATTAATTAGATTCAGGCAGTGTTTTAACTTCATAGTCAAGCCTGATTCACTTTACAGCATAGAAGATATAAAAGACTTTAACGATCAAAAAGAGATGAGGAAATGGGGTGAATTATGAAGCAAATTCTAGAGTTTGTCCCTTCTACTGGGAGGTATAGATATAAATTTCATATTTCTAATTTAAATTCTGAGACTTCCATCTATTACTGATCTTGTGTGCATTGAGAAGATTACTCCATCATGTTTCAAGCGAGGCCACATTGCAGCTTGTTACTTCTGCCTCCTGAGAATATGAATTTGACGGGTTTCCCTAGGGCTTATTCAGGTGTTTTCTGCATTGCCAGAAAGTTGCCCACTTGTTGGATTAGAAAGACAGAAAAATCCAGCATCTCCCAAATGATTTATCACATCTTTGTAGACCCCACTGCCATATAGGAG
This sequence comes from Lagopus muta, assembly GCF_023343835.1. NCBI lineage: Eukaryota > Metazoa > Chordata > Aves > Galliformes > Phasianidae > Lagopus > Lagopus muta. The sequence continues at coordinate 40,259,960 of NC_064438.1, forward strand.
GTTTGCTCTGAAAGTAATACTTCCTATTTTATTATGTTAACATCAAAGGTGGGTGGTGGCGGTATAGTAGTAGAGGTTGAAACTTCCTGCCAATATTCAATTACATTTTGTTGCCGTGGTGTCTGTGTTGAAAAATACCACACTGTAGCTGAGAATTTGTTCTATCAAATGGCATTCTTCTGGTCTTTGTATGTGTTGTAATTTCCATGGAAATAAATAGGAGGCATTATTTTGGAATAATCAATTTGCAGTTGAGCGGATGTTTCTGAGGCATCTCAAGAATCAATAAATTCCATCCTGTTATAGGGACTTAAGTTTAAAATGTCAGGAAATTAGGCCATAACAGAGAAAATGCATCATCAAGCACTGTTTTATATACGTGCTTAATCACACTGAACGTTGAAAGTGAGTTTTTATACTGACAAGTGGCCAGATTTTATAACTTTTGGACATGTTCACATTCAAAAAGACAAAATGAATTTGAAAATTATTAGGAAAGAGACAAAATAGAAATGCCATTGTGCTACTTTATGAATCTAGGTTTTTCTTTGCCTTTTGTGCTGTTTTGGGTATTGCCTCTCAAAAACCAATCAATCATACATAGAACAGAGATTAGCAAGGACGGTCAAGACGGTGAAATTGTTTTTACCTAAGATGATATTAAAGAGGCTGAAGAATTGCTAGCTAAACCAGGGGGATAGCGTAAGTTTCCCAAATCAAAACAGTTGAAAGAAATTTTGACTATGGGATAACAGACATTAATAAATGAGATACAGCAGTAGCAAGCTGAGATCAGACAGCTATTATGCCAGCCTGTGGTAGAAAGTCCCATTAAGAATTATGAAATGTGCAGTTGTAAAGCATGAAGAAGCAGGTGCAAACACTTCTTTAACTTATGGAAGCCATTCCAATTGGCAGATGTTGAGTAAGAGAGAAAAGTGCTTTTGCATATTAGTCTTGCCTTTATCTTTTCTCTTGAACAAACACAAATAACTGACCAATGCCAGGAGAGAAACAAAGATGGAGCGTGAGTTAGCAGGACTATGTTTACATTTTACTTTTGAATGTTCTTAATGGGCAGCTTTTATAAGTGTACATTTGTGTTTCAGGCACTTGTATTGATGACTTTGTACTGATGGATGCCAAAGATACCTTCAGGCATTCATAAAAGGCAAAGTGATTTGTTAAACATCCCTAGATAAATAAAGATGGAGGTAGTAAACCTCCAACCCTCTATAATTCTTTAAATGGTCAGGTTTCTGGAATGCAAATTTCCCTTCTAAGTGGGAAGGCCTTTGTCTGTAAATTATATCAGTATTTCATTAATTAAATTCATTTTTCTTTTTGTCTTTCTCTCTTTCTGTTTTGTTTAATTATTATATAGTCATTTACAGCCAAACCTTTGTTCAGCTGCTATAAAATATTCATTTCCAGTTGCAGCTTGATAATGAAACAGCATCCTGCAGCCCATTCAAACTGTTGCAGAGCAAGGCAAATCACCAAAGGGAAGGGAATCAATGCATTTTTTAAAAAACAACAATCTCAAATATGCTCAGTGCAAACTGGTTTTAGGCAAAGGGAAAGGCTGCCAGCTAAAAAGCGATTTATGTAATATGTTGGCAAGGAGGTGGGAAGCCAGTGAATAGAATTTAATGAGTTGACAGCTGTCGAGAACTCCATGGTGTCGGATTCTAGCATTTGTTTCGATCATTTGCACATTGTGTGCAAGTGGGAGACTTAGGTACAAGGAATACCCTGGGACCAGCCAGACAATTTGTTCCACTACCTATGAGGTGCTTCAATTCAAAGCTGCATACTATAGAGGTTACAGAGCATTTTTCTGCACCTGTTGGAAAAGCTGTGTTTTTCTGAAAGCAAGATTTGAGTGCTGGTAGTTCACTGTGACAGGGGTGCTTTTCTGAGTCATTTGCCTTTGGTGATGAATGACATCAAGTTCTGCTGTGGTTTATTTCTGTAGATTTTCATGGCAGGTTTTCTTCACCTGTGAGAAGAGATTGCAGGAAGTTCTTTTCCTTGTTGTGCAGGAATCTCAGTGTATAGGAATATGCAGTCTTTTCAGTATTCATTTATCTTCTTTCCATTTCAGAATCATCAAAGAGAGATTATTTCTTAGATTCCTCCCTCCCCAGTTGCACATAACAGTTTGTTCTACTACATATTGTAGAATCACAGAATCATTAAGGTTAAAAAAGACCTCTAAAATCATCTAGTCCAGACATCAGCCCAGCACCACCATGCCCACAAAGCCATATGGGAGATCCACTTGGACTGTGTGTCTTTCAGCTCACAGAGTATGACAAACTGGGTGCAATCACAGCACTTTACACAGCACTCTCCCTCAGTTATTCTCAAAGCAGCTAACATTTACTTCCAGGAGATGCACATGCATATTCCTTGTCTGAAGAGTGAGCTGTAGTTCGCTGGCAGACTTGCTGCTGTGTCAAGAGACATTGCAAATCAGTGGCAGAGGTGCCCTGGCACCAGGCTCTTCCGTGTAAATATAAAGGCAGGTTGGACTTGGTAAAAATAATGGTCCCTTCTGACCTTGAGATCTCTGAATTGAAAAAAAAGGAAGGAAAAAAAAAGCCCATTGACTGCAATCCATTTCTTGCAAACTTCTAACTCTCATTAATGCATCTACATGCCTAGTATCAAGTGTGGAGTCAGTTAAGAGATTTTTTAAAAAACTGTTTTGCCATCTGAAGCATTTCAGAATAATACTGTTTTACTACAAAGTTCTACCAACTCCGCTACAGTGTTCCAGAGTGCCAAAATGCACATGCTTTGATTTTACATGCTGCTGCCAGCCAGGAGCCTGAAATGGATCATAACTATGCCAACTTTTGTCAGCTTAGCTTGCAACACTCAAAGGTGGTGTAACTATGCTGACAAAGCCCCTTCTGTCAGTGTTGCTGAATCTGAAGGGAGCAGCTCTGCCAACCTGGATACAGCGTGGCTGTAATGTCAGTAAAGCTCCCTGGCACAAATAAGACCTAAATCTGAAAATTAGTGTCAGAAAAGCCAGAAGGCATCACCTTTTAATGCCAGTCTTCCATGACTTGCCTCTGGAAGCTACAATAATGATAGCACATAGAACGGAATTTAAAGAAAAGTGAACTGATTGCTTCCTGGGAAGAGAGATACCATCATCCTAAAGCTACTGCCATAGCTGTTCCAGAGAGGGAATGTCAAATTTCATTTTAAAACAAAGGTGGTAAAATTTTTTCTGCTTTTTTTTTCTTGTTTTCCCCTTGTTATGAGGCCCAAACAGCAAGATCCTATGCACATACCTATTTATTTCTGTGTGTAGGAACTGAAGTGCTTTGAATGTGCAATACCATGATTAGACTGTGCAAGAGAAAGACTTTCTCAAAGTGCTATCTTGAAAGAGTGGTCAGGCACTGGAATGGGCTGCCCAGGGAGGTGGTGGAGTCACCAACCCTGGAGGTGTTCAAGGAACATTTGAACGTTGTGTTGAGGGATGTGGTTTAGTGAGAACTATTGGTGATGGGTAGATGGTTGGACTGGGTGATCTTGTGGGTCTTTTCCAACTTGCTGATTCTATGATTCTATGAAATGACTCCAAATTCACTAATACACAAACTTCTTCATTTCATTCTTGTGCATTTCATGCTGTCTTTCAGTACAGACCAGAGTTTACTGATGTTGGAAATGTTACAGAACAGAACAAAGCCAAATTTAGAAGCTGTTTTAATGTAGAGGAAGTATTCTCATGGCTTTAGAGCTTCATGCCCTATCCTTTCAGTAATGTTCATTTGGATACTGGTTTCCTAGCATGTTCCAGCTTTGGCTGTGGAAGGCTGAAGGGAGTGAGAGAAAAAACCCCCAGTGCTTGATGCCTTGATAGACTTGCAGCGACATAGGTGGCTTTGTTAGTGGAGTGGGGTTTTTTTTCAGTTGTTTTTTTTTTCCCTTTAAACAGGTAGAAATATAGATGAGCTCTGTATGTTCCCAGTGGTGTTACAGCTGCCTGAATTCTTTTGCTGAGCACTCTCAGTAAGTGCATTCCAGCTGAGCATCTATTGGGCCATTAAAGCTAACTTTGTTCCTTTTTTTTTAATTATTTTACACAAACACAAAAGATTGATTTGCCTTCACTACAGTTAATCAAACTCAATAGAGAGCGAAGTAAATAAGCGGGGAAAATGGCCCTCTTATCCATCACAGAGAGTAAATGTTCTGATTAGGCAGGGGCTGCAGAGAAGCCCTGCAGGGATAAGTGATCACCGTGCTTGTTGTGTATGGGAGTCTGCCTACCCAATGCAGAATTTTCTTGCACGACAACCATTTGCAGCTTGGACCACTTGATGTGGCATTTAAGTGACATTCTGCTCAAGTTTAATGGGATCCCAGAGATATGTGTTATGTATCAGATATTAAAGTTTATCTGGCTGCATCAATACTTGATGGGCCAAATATTCTTAAGCTGATGAAGTACTGTGTGGAGCTGAAACAAACTTTCTGATTTTTTTTAATCCGTTTATTTGGTGACTAAACAGTGTGTTTTTGAGATCTAGCCATAAGTTTTAGTAGGAATACCACGTCTGTTCAACTATTCATTTTATGTGCTATTGCTTTCAGTAAGTTGTGGGTACCAGTATTTAGTATCCCAGTAAAAAATCACATCTGCCTCTAACTTCCCTAACTTCCCCTTTCTTCTGCATTTTCTGTTGGTGGCAGCACTGATTTGCTTGTTGGCTGATTTTCATTGACATGCAGTGTGAAGTCAGTCCCAATGCCTGCAGTAAAGCTGTTAGTCTATTTCCATATCAACAAGAAAGAAAAAACTGCTAATGCCAGGAAAATGTTATTTTTAAGCATCAGATATTTGGCAAGGGTGTTCCAGATGGAATAATGTCTGGAGCCATTTAACTTCATTTTTATTAAAATTCACCTTGATAATATCTTAGTTTGTTAACAAGTTAACAGGATTACACTATTTCTATTGTGCATGCAAGTATTTCTACACTAGCTACTGTCAGCCACTTATATCCTATATTAGAAAAAGAAAGATGGACTTCAGGTTAAGAGGTTGTCACTGATCCAACAAAATCTACATTCTAGTACAGACTTCTTTGTGACCTTTGTGTTTATGAATTTTCTTATTGTTTATAGTCTAAAACTGTTTATGGCCTTTTTTTTCTGTTTATTGGTATACTGTTTACATGCTTCTCCAAAGAAGCTTAGCGCCTATAATGCTTTGATAACTGTTCTGTGTATATCATGTTATTCAGGGAACAACTCTAGATGGTGATGTGTACCTATTGGGCAAGGTCTCATTCTGCATTTATTTATTCTGCGTTATATTTATTTTGTGTTTAAAAGTGTGTGGCAACCTCCTTTCCTGTGTGAGCAAATGTGTGTGTTCTGTGATTTAAATGCCATTTTCTAAGCATGTATTAACGTTTGGAGAGAACGAGGAAGATTTTCCTGGAAAGAGCAGTCTGGTGCATTCATGTGAATATTCAAAGATAGATGCTTATCTTATTGGACTCAGAGGTACTTACAGTAATTGCCAAAGCTTTTTTAAGGCACATTTATTCGTAGTGATTATGTTCACTGTTACTTTACAGATAACATACTCTGTCACATTAGAATTTAAGTGCCGGAGTTTGGACTACAGAACAGGTTGTTTTCTCCTTTATGAATTTTCCACTACATATGCTGGATTTCTGTGGCATTTATAATAAAGAGCAGCAGAAGTTAAAAGAGAGGAAGGGGAGGAGAAGACCCCAATTTAAACAAGTGGTGGAGATTACTTTGCACCCTCAGTCCATTGCAGCTGTGTCTGCAATGTAGTGAAAGATCTGCAGGTGGATGGGATCACTGGATCGTGGTCCAGTACAAGGATAGGAATGCTGAACTGAAGTTTACAGAAAAAAACATATAGGATAAAAGTACTTACTCAGTTTCTGCTTAAACAAAACTCCAGGCCAGTGTTCAGGTGCCTGTAGTTTTTCAAACGTCAGTAATGCTTCTCCTATAAAATTCATCTCACATTGTGGCTTATCCATCACATCTGGTTTCTGCAGGGAAGGATGCTGTGGGCCTGTCTGGAGTTTCAGAGCAGCCAGGACACAGCATCTGATTCTCCACCATTGTTTGCCTGAATGGGGCTATTGCTGCCTTTTAGGACCTACTATCAATTGCCATGAGTGACAGATGTGTGACCACACTCAGATTCTCCGTCATGTAAGATATCTGCTAGAAGTTCTCCCGTATCTAATTTCTCATTAAGCTTCATTTGTAAGGGATGGTAAGATCCCAACGCTGAGTAATACGGCAATAAGAGTAGTGCTTTAAAAATAGAAAGAGGACTTATGTGGTTTTATTAATGAGTACATAAATAGAAATGCCAGTTAAATAGCACATGTTGCTGCTGAGTTGTTTTTGCTACACAGTAATCTCACTTTACAGTTTTTGTTTATTTTAAATCATGTGTTAGGGGGGAGTGCAACATGGTGGGCAGATTCTGAGGCTTAAGAGATTGTCATTAAAGCAACTGTGATGTACTTAGTTACTTATTTCTTGCTAGGAGTGATCCAATCAATAACAGAACAAAATCAAATATAACTGCCTCCCCTCCAAGGAAGAAAAGACAAGCTAAATAAAGATATCCAGGAGAAAATGCCAGCAAACGACATATTGATTTCCAGCAAAGGAGCAAAGTGTAAATGAAAAATATTCTTCTGACACAGTTATTAAGTGCAAGCTAGCACGCAAAGAAAACCCATTTACTCTTACTAGAGGCTGAGTCTTCAAAGGGCAGCTGATTCATCTCAGATCATTGGAGTCTTACTTGCTGAAGCACTGGCTTCCCTCTGTTAAATGTAAAGGATTTTTCTCTACTTGGGCTTTGCTTTGAGAATGTAAAATGTTTACTAAAATTCCAGTTGTGCACCAGGTAAACAGAGAAATTGTTTTCTCCCATTTTATAGCAATATAAACATAAGTGTGAGGAAAGGAGGCAATTTTCCTGATGTCAAATAGTGAATTGATGATAGTATCAGGAATATAAAATCGAGCAGCATGAGGGTTTAGACTCAGTGTCCTTGGTGATTTGGGCTGGGGCAATTTAAGAAGTTATTGCTCCCCAGAGGTCTGCCCTGCCCTTTTGCTGGTGGAGTAGATAATGTGTTTGTTCTCCAGATCATAGCATAGATCATAGCCCAACATATTTACAGAATTATTTCTGTGGCAGTTCAAGTTAATACATCAGGGCGTGTATATCAGGGGCTAAAGTCCATGCTTTTTTGTGTTCACTTGTAGTATCTTAGTTTCAATGATTAAGCTATTTATTTAATTTAGTTGGAGTTTATACACCTACTATACCTTGCTTCTGGAATTTTCATTTACATTACTACCTTCTACATAACAAGTGCTATGCTTAAAACAGAAGGCTGACAGCTTGTATTTCAATTTGTTACAAGGAATATAATATAATAGGAAAGGGGAACAAGTTATATCAAATGACAAAAAAGATACTCAGTGTGAAAATAGTTTTTGTGTGATTACTCTGAGAAGCCCTGTACTCAGATAATGACTTCAATGACAGAACTTTCATCTTCAAGGTGCTTCTTTGGAAGTAGGAAAATGAATGTGAAAAGGAGAAATAGGTTGGTAAGAGAGGATAAAGTCTGTTGTCTCATGACAATACCGTATCTTTTGTATCTAAGCCAAGAATTTACCTTTTTATGGGCCAGTTCAAAAATCTCTCAAATCTTAAGAGTTACACTGTATAGTTTGGAAAAGATCTGCCAGTTGATCCTTACCACATCAAGATAAAAGGAAAGCAAGTGAATGTGGGCATCAATAAACATCCAATCTAGATGCCTGGAGATGAAATTTCATTCATTTATTTGCTTCTGCATGGTATATAATTTCTTCAGGCCAAGAAATAAACTGAAAGGATTTAGAAGGATTTGCTTATCAGCAGAACACCACGTAGCATTACATTTCTTCAGCATTTGGGAAGGTACATTGAAGCTGGGTTAAGCTGCTGTGGGTAAATACTTCTCTTTTCCCTGTCAGGGTGCCTGTAACAAGAGATGGATGAATCTTCTTCACTTCTCTTTCTCATCTGTTTGCCCTTCCATCTCTTTCTGTTTGCTTGCACCCTTCACAACACTATTACCCTTCCCATTACCAGCAGGTAGAGGCAAAAGTCAGAAATGTGATTTTTTTGCCATCATCTTTGCATAGCTTAGAGACAGAACAAAGTCCCTGAAATTTGCCATCAAAACAGGTCAAAAAGAGTCAGGATTTACAGTCTGAATGAACTATTGATTGTGTTGAGACAGGCTTCCTATTTTCAACTGACTAATTCATCTTTCAAGGCTCTTTTTAACCATAACCGCTCATGACTCTGAATTGAGACACAACTGGGGGAATTATTTTTTCTTTTTTTCATTTAACTGACCAGTTACTTAATCTCTTGTCTGCTGTAGTAATGGACAAATGACTGATTTTTGTTAAGAAGTAGCTCTCACAATCCCTGCTTAGTAATGTGATGTAATCGTATCAGCTTTTATGTCCAGACAGGATTACAATCAAGAAATGTACTTTTGCCAGGTTACTGTTGAGGGGTATGTGCTTCATCATTACCTCCCAACTCCCAGCCAAACAGGACCCTGAGTATGTCAAATTGTTCCCATGATCTGAGATTTGTTCCCATGGTCTGAACAGGTCTAGAGCATTGGCATTTTCTTTCTGTGAGTGCAACTAGCTGAAAACTGTGCTAGATAGCTTTTCTACCTGCTTCGGAAATACAGTAAATGTGTAATGATGTGTTTCTATTACATAGCGATAACAAATTGATTTAGATTGGATTAGGTTGGACTACAGATAGATGAGACAAACTCTTCTCCACTAGAGCATACACACTGATGGTATTCATATCTGAATGCCTGGGGTGACTGCTTACTCTCAGCACTGTTAGTTTTCTTATATTTTGTTGAGGAGACTTTTAATAAATGTTACCACTGAGATTTTTATTGCTGAAAGTTGTCTTTTGGTTTTTTTTTTTGACTTAGCTACTTTTTCTGAAGCACCCTAAATAGCTCATCATCATCTTCCTGATTTTTATTACGTCCTTCTAAACACCTATAGTCCTTGTTAAGGGAAGCTCAGATGTTTAGTTCTACTAAGCTTATCTCATGCATGCGTCTCTCCAGTACTTTCATTTTTTCAGGCTCTTCTCTGAGTTGCCTCCAGCTACTCTGAGTCCTTTGGCACTGAATTGTACAAAACCAAATGTACTGAGTGTAATGGTGTAAATTGTCATAGAGCAGTTGAAATCAATGCCAGTTTAAACCAACAAAGCATTTGGCCTTCTTTTTGTTTTCATTTCAGAAGAGCTACATGGAGAAAAATTACTAGTTTCATGTTATTTAATGCTTTGCTTTTGCAGAGGCAGACATGACCTTAGCACCTTCTCAGGGTGGGGAGGGTGAATTACAAATGGCATGCACAGCTTTGTGGCTGTGTCATCTTTGAAAGTACATTGTACTGTCCAGTGCTGAGTTGGAAAAGATTAATACCCTCTGGCTACCAATAAGAAATCCAGGAATGACTGTAACTGTAGTTTACACAGCCATAAATTGCAGCTGCTTTTATAATACTTCATTATGATTTCAGTAACATTTCTAATATTTTCCCTTTAATATTCAGATTCTTTCTATCTGTAGGTGGTAGCTTTAATTCATCCAGGCTGAGTCTCTCAGGTCTACTATAATGAACTCCAGGATATTTTGCAAGTAAGGATTACATAGAAAATAAAGAAAAATGTGTAAGATGTAAAAAAGAAGGATGAAGAATTCTCTCTTAATTGAAGTAGCATGAACAGAATACAAGTGCTTTGAAAAGTCCAGTTATCAAAGTACAAAAGGTATATATGAGAGCTATGTCATAGACCTAATGAGACAAATATTTATTCTGCTATCTTGCATTGATATGGCAGAAAATATCTTGAGATTTTTCTTTGACAGGAAGTGTCTTGGTTTCTAGAAGACAGAATAGAAGAGCATTTACATTGTATGCTGTTATGTGTAGAAGATAGTACTTTGTACATAGTCAATAGTAAGTTTGAAATACTTAGGAAATAAGGCAGTATGGGAGTAGAAAAGGGATTGAGATTTAAGAAAAATTTGCTGAATTTCACCTCTATACATTTTAGATGTGAAATGCAAATGTACTGCTCATAAATACAACTGTAGTTCCCTAGTGCTGGGAAGGTATTTTGACCTGAGATATGGTGGTCATATCTCAAGAAGTATCGTAAATTGTGATTCCTTGGTGGCAAAGAGATTTACAATTCTCTTGCAACAAAGCATTAAATGTCACTTTTCAAACAGTTGCAATGAAGTGGAAGTAGTGTGTAAAAGAGTTTCAAGCAAAAGGCAACTAGGAAAATTGAATCCTACTTTACAGGATGAAGAAACAGCTAAGTATGTATTTCTAGAAAATTTGTCTGCAGGGCTTGAATTTATGGGTCCTTGTCATTTCACTCCCAGTAGAAGTGAGAACTCCATCATTTTTGGGTGTGTTATTTATAATTTCATAAAGCTGTTCTGTGACAGGACTTATTTTACGCAGTATGCCTAATCTTTCTCACATAATGGTGCACCCTAAAAGCAAGGTGTCAAACAAACTTTGTAGTTGAGAAAAGGGAAGATTCAGCACCTGCCATTTTGTGTGGAACAAAGGAGCAAAGGTTTTGGATTTGACACATAAATTGGCACTTTGAGCACTTGGAAGGACTGAACGACAATGCAGTCATCTTGAACAGGTTTTGTCATGCCATCTCAACTTCCCCTATACTTTACACCCCACAGCAGTATGTACCATTTAATGAACAAAGATGTAGAACTATCATCATGATTGAAGAGGCCCTTAGAATGAAAAATTAGGAGGAGGTGATTGCAGCACCAATAATTCATTGAAAGGAATGGAGAACCAATTCAGTGAAATTGAAAGAATTTGAAGGTAAATATGCTCATAAATCCTCAAGGGTAGTCTCAGAGTTTAGCACTTTCTCCTACTCCAGTTTTATTCCAAGGCAATTTCATTAAACGCCAGAGAGAGGGAGAGGAAAAATAATAATATAAATGCTATAAAAAATCTTTCAAAGGAAGGAATAAAAAGAGTTCCTGCCAGAGAGAGATTTTATTGAAAGTTATTATAATACCTATCTTTAGTTTTATGGCCTTTAATACAGAGCCAAGTAATTTCAAAGCTGGGATTTAAAAAAAGAAAAAAAAGAAAAAAAAATACATATTTTAAGATACTACAGTGTGAATTATTATTTTTAATATAAAATTTAGCTAATATATGGAATTGGAAAAGATTTTCTCTCTCATGTCCTCTCCAATGAAAACACATTGTTTCCATCACAGCACACAGGAAATTTTCTTTACTATCTTGTTGCCTGTAGATAAGAATGATTACCATTTACCACCTTCAGATTACTGGACAGACAATAAAGAATAAATTCATTTACCGACCATTGGACCAATGGATGTGTTTAGTCAGCTCACTTTCAAAACTGTGAGGGGAAACCAGAAATGGAATAGCTGGTTTTGCTTATGGCCTTACAGTGAACTGTTTCTGGTGAGACTAAAAGATAGTGGCGAGATTTTTGGGGTTGTTGCTCACTAGCTTGTCCTATCTTGTGGAAGAAGAAATTTAATAATCATCAAGTGAAAATTATCTTTGCAAAGGTACAGATGACAGGGTTGGTCCTGGAAATTTCCTCATCTCTGTTTCTCCGGTCAGGAATTTTCTCCTGCTTCTCAAAGTGGCTTTATTTGCTGGGATGATTCAGATGTTGCTATCTGTGCAAGGTAAGCCAATATGTGATGAGAATGGAAAATCAGTTACTGATGAATTGTGATGAAATTCAGAGATGAAAAATACAAGACAGGAAGTGGCAAGACAGATTAGTGTATTTATTTCTTCCTTGATTTCTAGAGATCCCATCAATAACCTTAAATCTAACTCCACTTTTAGAGGGTTTTCTCTTTTTCTAACCCTCATATTTATACATGCATTATCAGTAACATGGGACAAACAGTAGTAACAGAACAAGAAAACTGGAATATCAGGGGAAATAGCACGCAGTGTAGATGGGAAGGTAAGGACAGAGATTAACTGGTGGAATCAAGTGTGGAATTAGTTGCAAAAAAGTACAGATACAGGTTGAAGTTGGTAGATGTGCATATTATGCACTGACATTTTGTCTCAGTCTGGCTGTGCTCTTCTCTATTCATAGAATCATAGAATCACTGAGTTCAGAAAAGACTTCCAAGATCATCCAGTCCTACAATCCACCTATCACCAATATTTCCCACTAAACCATTTATTTCAGTGCAACTTATAAATGTTTCTTGAGCACATCCAGGGTCGGTGACTCCACCACATCCCTGGGCAGCCCCTTCCAGCCCACTCTTTCACAGAAGTTGTTTTTCCTTACATCCAATTTGAATCTCTCCTCATAAGACCTGTGCTTCAGACCTCTCACTAGCTCCATTGCCTTTCTCTGAACACACTCCATGTCCTCATTGTCTTTCTTGTAGCGAGGCCCAAAACTGAGCACAGTACTCAAGGTGAGCCCTCACCAGTTCTAAGTACTGAGGGCTGATCACTTCCTTGCTCCTGTTGGCAACACTATTTCTGATTCAAGCCGGGATACCATTGGCATTCTTGGCTACCTAGGCACACTGCTGGCTCATGTTCAGCCAAGTGTCAGCCAACACCCCTAGGTCCATTTCCTCTGCACAATCTTTCAGCCACTCTGCAAGCCTGTAGCATTGACTGGGGTTGTTTTAGCTGAAGTGCAGAACCCAGCACTTGGACTTGTTTAACTTCATCCCATTGGCCTCAGCCCAGCTATCCAGCCTGTTTGGATCCCTCTGTCACGCCTTCCTACACCAAGGCAGATTGATACTTCCTCCCAGCTTGGTGTCCTCTGCAAACTTACTAAGGGTTCACTCAATCCCCCCATCCAGGTCATCAATAAAGATATTGAACAGGACAGGCCTCAATAACGACCCCTGGGGAACAACATTAATGACCAGTCACCAACTGGATTTAACTCCATTCACCACCACCCTCTGGGTCCGGCTCTCTAGCCACTCTTTACCCAGCAAAGAGTTTTCTTGTTCAGGTCATGGACTGCCAGCTTCTCCTGGAGGAAGACAATGTCAAAGGCTTTGCTGAAGTCTAGGTAGACTACAAATTCTGATTTGATCTTTGATGCCTGTGCTACAGGGATTTTCCAAGTGAAATGTGATGTGTTTAGTAGCTGTGGATGGGTATTTTTACCCTAAATTTGACCACTCATTTTCAAAATGCATCTAAACCTTTATTACCCATCACTGCCCTGTTGCAAGTTGTTCCTCAGTTAAAAAAAAAATCTTTCATTGTGTGAAGAAATATAATCTCATTTTTTTCTGATACGTCTACATTTCTGTTTTGAAGTGATGGTTCTAATAATGAAGAGGGGAAGGAGGGGAGAGAGTTATAAAGGAACTCTATTCTTTACAAATACTGAATCAGATTGTCAATTCAATTGGATCTGATTTCAAGTTAATATTGCATGAAGCCCTTAGATATGAGCAAGTAAAGTGGGTAAGTGAATAGGCATAGCAATTGGTAAGTGGCAATGACACATTGTTAAAAATTTTATGTTCATTTCCTACTTCAAGCAAATCATTACTATTCTTCAATGAAATTCTGTATGTGAATTGTCAGATCTTCAACTATGGGCAAAATCCACTTGCTCTAAATACAACCTGGAAATCAGAAAAACATTGCTGGAGTTCTACTACTGTCTAAGCAAGGTTTTCTAGTAGTAATGGAGTACGTTCCTTTTTCAGAGTGCTGTCCTTAATGCCCATTAATTCAAGTGTTTTAGACGCTTGAGGTTTCACTAGCTTCATTTCACTTCCTTAAAAAAATTTATTACGATACTGTTTTGTTGACTTATGATTCTAAAGTAATTTACAGTGTTACAATTAAAAACTGATATCTTTCTACTCAGAGATGGCTGCATTTCACTGTTGGAGGATGTGATTACTGTCGTTAGAAATTATTTTGTTCTTTGGGATTAGTAATGCTTTATAAAACATATGTGACAGAGCCAGAATTATGGAAAGTAAATTTTTATTTTGTGCATTCCTCTTTTCTTGACCTCTTAGTGAGCAGAGAAACTTTTAAAGCCAGTTCATTTTAAGAGAGAATTCAGCACCAGAATTTCAACAGCATTCCTCCATTTTCTGTGACTAAGGGAAGTTGCCAAAAAATGATCTTAACACATAAGGCAGGAAATTACTTTGTACCTGTCACCTTCAATTCCTTTTAATCTTGCCTCCCTGTGGAAGTATTTAAGCATGAGATTACTGCAAGATTGCATCGTACAAAATGCTGCTGTACAGCAGTGCTGGTGCACAAGCAAGTAGTATTCAATACATATGATAGGGATTCCCTTATTTTATGACAGTTTTTACAGATACTCTGTTTTTGTAATTTTCGTTTACTGTTGAACAATCGTAGTTTCATTTCTTGTCTCACACTTAAGTCACTGAAATCAAGAGGGAAGGAACATCAGATTGGATGTGAGCATTCTGGCTGACTGCTCAGTTCCATTTTTCTCCTCTTTTTTTTTTTTCTTCCTTAAAAAGAAGAGGAAATGGAGTACTTGTGGTACAGGACAGTGAGGAACTTGTTAGCAGTAGGACCACAGGGGACTGAAGAAAATAAATTTTGTAAATAAAGGAGGGAATACACAGCATTTTGAAGGCAACATTAGTAGGCCTATGATTGGAAAGGAGTCCTTATTTAAATCTGGATAGTCTTTTTCTAGAGTAAGGACATAAAATCTTTTCATGATGTGAGATCCTCAGGAATATTCACCTGGAGAACTGAGTTATAATGTACTGCAGTGCAGCCACCCTGCTCCTGAGGGCTGTGACTTAAGCCATACTCCCTGTCTGGTGAGGAACCTTTTGTCTGTTTTTTTCCAGGAACCATTCCACCAATCCTGCTGCTCAGCAGAATGTGCAGCTTTCTTCAGAGAGGAAGTGTAAGGGGAGATAACTCCAGCAGAAGCTGTGGTCTGAGCTGATACTGATGGGCTGGGATAATTTTGTGCTGTTTTCAGGAACATTACAACCTGTGTCCAGAGGCTGCCACAGCTTTTCTCCCTAATGGTCTGCTTTACAAATTCAACTAATTGCAGCAATTACAGGCAGGAGATGCTGCTGGCAGGAGACACCAGTATGCTTCTCTCTAACATGCTGCAGAGCATGCTGCTCATTAATTAGACCAGCAGCAACATAAAAAAAAAGGGGGAAAAAGAAAAAAAAAAGAAAAAGAAAAAAAAAGGAAAAAGAAGAAAGAAAAAAAAAAAAGAAGTAGAAAAATATCTCCATCTGGAAATGCAAATAAATGTTATGAGACTTGTTACGGCCATGAACAGTCGTGGTTTGGCTCGCTAGCCATCAGTCGCAGCCAGGCTGGTCCCAGGTCACTGGCAGGCAGACAGGTCGGGCTACAAGTACATGTTTCTACATGAAACATGCAGCAGTTATTTACAATGTAACAAACATGTCCTAGCTGGGTAAATGTAAATGGAATTCCCATCCCAAGGGGTGCATCAGCAGAACAGAAAGTACCTCTGCTTGAGAGTGATACATTTACAACACAGCAGAGTTCTGTTAGCTGCCAGGGTGATGAGTATTATCTGTGTCTACCTTGTACGTTTGCCTTTGCAGGAAGCATGCTTAGCCTGGGAATGCCTCATCTGTCCTGGCTGTCAGTGGGTGCCTTCTGGCAGGCCACACGTGGCTCTGGTGCTTATCGAGGAGTGCAGCGTGCTCCAGACAGGCCCTTTGCTGACTGCTGGGGCCATGTGCCAGCCAAGCAGGTGTCAGGCCCATTGCCCTGCTGTGCTCAGCAGCACAGTGCCATCCATTGCCAGCCGGAACCACGCGGCAGGCCACACCTGCGCCCACCTGAAATGTTCAGCAGCACGAGTCCTCCAGCAGGGGAATCCAGCTCCTTGCTGCACTGGCATAGCTGGAGTTCTTGGTGCAAATTAAATATTTTAGAAGTTTTCTATTCTGAAACATTTTTGTCAGATACTTAGCCGCCTCTAAAACAGCCTCTTGATGTGCAAGCATCTGATATCTTTCTCTTCTATTCTTTTTCCTCTCTTCCTGACCTTTGTATGCCAGACAACAGATGACATTGTTTCATCCGCTGAATGTTCTAGCGATGATGAAGATTTCATTGACTGTGAACCCAGTACAGGTAAGTCAGGTCAGTCTTCTTTTGCTTGCTTTCTGATTTAATTTGCAAAAAACAATGCATACATATATTTATATGTGTGTGAATGTATACATATATTACTATATGTATATATATGTGTGTGTATATGTGTATATATATATATCCTTATGTATATATACACTGTATATAAAATAAAAATTGTACAGCCAAGCATCAGATCCCATGGACTTGGTAACAGCAAAGCAAAGATATTTCATCACTGATTGATTGGTTAAAATAAAGTTATCTGCACAGAGAGCTGTACTTCTTGAAAGTGATTCTAGCTAATTAATAGTTTACATGTTTGTAGGAATCACTTTACTGACACAGTGGAAAACCAAAAATATCAACATGGCATGTGGCAAATAATAAAGATTTATAAAGTGTGGGGGAGTTAATGCTTGAAAACCAGAGCAGGGAAACAAAAATGAAACAATACTGGTATGTTAATGCTGTTCATTAATTGTACTGAAATTGGACTGTGCAAGGACACATTTGTCCATGGGATTTTGAGTGCAGTTAACCTGGTAATACATTTATACTAATTTTGTTCTCTGTGAGCCCAAAGAAATTGAGGAGCATCAAAACATTGTTTCAACATAACAAAATTAGTAGTAATTCTTGCCATGTTATCTGCAATGATGCTTCAAAATGTATCCATTAAAGAGTCAGAAGGACTGGCCATGTGGAACTGACTCAACTTCTTCCCTTCCAGATACATTTTGATAAACTGATGGCTATTCTTTCTGGTGAGATATATGATGTGATATCCAGCAGGCAACTGCAGTCTATTTTATTTCTTACAGGCTTTTTCAAATCGTCTTTTTTGAGGCTTGCCATGAGTTAAGCATTCTATAATAGAGAACAGACATCATTGAATTTCTGTGTACATTTTTTAAAAAGAGGGAGTTTGCGTAGAATCTTATGTCCTTAAAAGTGAAACATATAAATAGCTTAGGTTTTTGTGGGTTTTTTTTGTTTGTTTGTTTTGTTTTTTTGCTTGTTTTATTATCTATTTGGGATTTTTTTTTTTCTTTAAAAAAATCCCCAGAATGCATTATAAATGTTCTGTCCCTAATTTCCTGAAGCCGTTTAATTAATACAAGAATAATACTAAAATTCACCCAAGGCTAGAGCTTTCATATTTATGTTCAATTTGTCATGTTGTGCCTGCATTTTTTGGTAGAACTTGGTCCTGTCAGTAACCTGAGATTGGTAATGTCTTGTAGCTGGAAACTTCCACCATGCAGCTGTCTTCAAACTTAATAGGGAAGGGAGTGACACGATGACTTGGCTAGCAGTTACTTCAGTCTATATCCATCTCCTTTTTTTCACAAATCTCTGTGTTTTTAACTCCTCACTTGGCAAAAGAGCAGTCCAAATATTACTGGATTGTAAAGCATAGTGCTGGTACCAGAATTATAAATAAAGGCGATCGTGAAATACCAGCATAATGATTATCATGAAAGTGAGTCATGAGTTTTACAGGACCGTGCTAGGAGGAGTAACGTACCACAGTCATTTGCAAATGAGTGGGTAAGACTCATTTCATTAATGCTTCACATTTGAAGATATCAGGTGGGATTTTTTTGTTTGTTTTGTTTTCTTTTTTAATTCTGATTTCCATTAATTTCAATTCAAGGAGGAAATGGGTTCTTCATCAGACTCCTATCATATATTTTTGTTATTTGTGTTTCAACACAGAAATCACAATTACTTCAATAACTATAAATGACAATAATAATATTTTCAGCATATGCAGTAAGTGGAAAAATCAAAGTTGGAGGAGAAATGTGATAAAGCAGGATGTTTAATATGAAATTTCAGGATGCCAAGTTTTTCATACTAAAAATACCTGACTCCTGACACAGTTGAAGATACTCTCCTAAGCTATTACATATTCTTTTGCCAGATCCTATTCCTCTTCCCCTGGATGCTTGGTCCTCATCAGCCATTGAGTTATGAATTTCTTCTCAGGAATTACTTTAGCACTGAGAATAAAAGTTAGCCTGATGACATGTAAAAAACATTCTCCCAGATGGTTCTTGCTGATGAGATTTACACTTCCAAATTTTGAGGATCCCAGCTCTCAGAGGCACTGGTGTAAAAGTTGCCAGAAGGCAGAAGGCCATGGAGGTCCCTTTTGCCTCTAAAAGTGTAAATCTAGTTAATTCCATCACGATGAGAAGGAACAGTAACAGGTTTGTGGTGCTCTTCATTTAGGTTTCTTTGAATGCCTTTTTCTCACCATTCCCACTGCATGCAGGGATTGCAGAACAGTGCCTGCAGTGCACCCAGTAATGAAGCACTCCCACAGCCTGTGCCACAGGAGAGCACTAAAGCAATCTGAGCCAGCTTATAAAAATCCAGTGGTGCTGACTTGGCTGAGCAGTTAACATTTGCCTTTCCACTTCACCAGCCAAGTCAGGACTCTGGCCATATGCCAAGGTCTGCTGCTTAAATGTATATACAGTGAGCTAAGAAAAGAGCCAGATCATTTTGCCTGTATTTTCTAGTGTGAGAGTCTGTTGCTGTTGGTTTTTTAATTGGGCCTATTTGAAGTTGCTTCCTCCTGTTCGGTTGACAGGTCAGTGTATTTTACACCGCCTTCTGGCTTGCCTGATCGCTTTTGCAGCAAATTGAAAATGAAATGACTCAACCCAGCACAGGCCCTTCTTTGTTGCTCTGATAATGTGTAGTTTAAAAGCTCTTGAGTTTCTGCCAAACACCAGGAGTTGGCCTTCCATCACCCTCAGTGCTACGGTCCAGTAATGCAAAGGTTACTGAACTCACTGCTGCAGCTGTGAGATATGAGATACATCACTGTGAACCTGCTGTGCTATAACCAAGACAAGGGCAGCTGAGATGCCGCCCTGCAAATCGAAAGCGTTCAGAATTCATATGAGTCAGAATAAAATCCAAAGTTCTAAATATATTACTTTGGATTTGGTCCTGGATCAGAGATGGCACCCTACAGAGCCCATCTGAAGACTTTGGTATCAACACACTCAAAGATAGTTCATAAGAGATAAAAACATGCTCTCTTTGAGGCTAAATATCTTATGAGAATCATTTGCTAGATCTTATTGCCACTTAACTCTGATTGTCTGTTGAATCCAAGCCCTGAATCACAATAAACATATAATACACATCTTCATACTTGCATCTCTTTAAAGGAAGATAGAGGTAATTTCTTCACTCCACTCTGGATTTCCTTGGCTACCTCAAGACACTGTAGCAGGCTGGTTACAGCCTGTGCCCTCCTTCCAGAATTGGTTTCTGGTGGGATTTCTGTAGCCCTGGAGTGGCAACAGGAATCTTGTCCTGACTGAGGCAGCTTGCAGGCATCCCCTTTAAGCACGGGTGTGCATGAGGAATTATTTTAAGTGGTGGCAATGATAGCAGTGAATCAAAAAATCTTCTGCCTTTTACATAGTGAAGTCATTGCAGCTTTAGGGATAAAAAGTGTGTGATATTCATCTTATTGCAGACAAGCCTAGATATCGTTAAATCTTGAGATCCATCAGGATGACTTACTGTAAAGGATACAAGGGCACCCAACTGTTCATCTACCTTGAAGAAACATTTATTTCGGAGATCAGTACTCCTCTGTGGGAAGTGTCATTTGTCCCAAAACATGTTTGACACGGTGCTTTTCTCTGGTATGAGTACAGAACTCTGTTCTGGCATATTCCCGAAATCTGAGGATCAAATCCGCAGATTTCTCAAAGCTGAGGCCAGGGTACTGAATTTGCACTTTTGAACAGGCCTGTTTCAGTGGTTTCTTCACTAGGCAGCTGTCAGAGAACAAAAGACCTTGTAAAGGTAACCCTTAAACCGAGCTACATGGCTTGGGGCAGGATGCATCTCTTCTCCGATCTTGTTGCCAGCTTCTCCTTCCTATCTGCCTGATGATTTCCTAGGTAGATATTTTCCCAATTTATTCTGTGTATTTTGTTTCCCAGATGGCTGCATACATCATAATGCTGGCAGTTTAGGAAGCCCTTCCCATGAGATATCGCACACAGCAGTAGACAGGCCCAAAAAGTACAGTACCTTGTACTGGAAGTTATACAGTGCTGGATAGCATATGCCTATACTCAAGAGATGTGTGTCCTTCAGGTATAGTGTCTATCAATAATTTATTGGCCTGCACCCATCCACTTCAGGCTTCTGATTTATGGGTTAGAATGATCAAGCTTCCACTTACATAAGCTGGAGAATCAAGTACCTGCAGGCATCCAGGATCACAGATTTATTTGCAGAAACAAGCAGAATCTCTCTTCCAAGAATCTGCAGGAAGCTAATGTAGTATACAAAGCACTATACTGAAAGTGGAGAAACCTGGGCTGAAGAGGCCAAGAGATGTGCTAATTTGACTCCTGCCCTCCATGATCCTTTTCAAGATTTTTGAAGCATCCTGAGAATTTTCACTGCTCTCTTTGAAGAAACACTGTCTCCAAATCCTGTGGTCAGCTATCCCTAGTCTCTCCATCTGTGAAGCACATGAACCTCTGTTTCATTTCTCATACTGTGAGCAAGGAATACCCTTTAAAATTGGGTGCGTGTCTCAGAGTGTGCTGAGAAGTAGCCTTTTTATCTTCCAGACTGAATGCCAACTGAATGCCATACCAGTCTGAAGGAGGAAGTTTGCTCTGTGGTACTTGCCTGTGTGTAATAGCAACATTTGTTTGGTGGAATTTCCTAGCTACACTCTTATGGCCATTAAAAAAAAAAAAAAAAAAAAAAAAAAAAAAAAAAAAAAAAAAAAGAATGAACAGGTTTTACCAATCAATCATGCAGACAATTTACAGGAAGTTTTATTTTCTCTTTATGTTAGGAATTTGAATTGAGTTTGGTTTTCAGCATATTGGTCTTTTTTTTTCTATGTACACTCCAAAGGCCCTACCTATGAAGATATTTTATCTATATATGTACTATATACAGTGTGTATATATACATACATATGTATATATGTATATACTATAGTACTAAATGACCAATATCAGCAGTAGCCCCTATCATCCAATCACATGTTTACACAGAAATTCATGCCTTCATCTAACCCTGGCATCCGCTGGCGTGGACAGATGCATGATACTGTTACTTCCTGATGAACAAAGCACGTAAATTTCTTTTCTGTTGGAGCTTTTTCTTTCTTCCTTTTATTTATTTGTTTACTTTTAATTGATAGTTTCATCTACCAATTAGCCTTGGGTAGGGTGGGGCAGGGAGAACAAAAAAATTATACAGGTATATCCATCAGTATATACACACATACTCCGTGTACATATAGATGGATGTATACGTTGTATATATTTGAAGAACATTTTCTGTCGTTTCACCTCATCTTGTGCCGCATGAATTTTTGGTGATTGATATTTTAGTTTCTTTTGTATTTCTTTCCCATTTTTTGGCTCTTAATGGTGCCATACTGCTATTGTTTAATTTTTTAAATCATTGCTATAGTGTTCAATTTATACTTTCGGAATTCTTCCAACAAAATAGTGATTTGATCATCTCAAGAAAGAGATATAGATCTGCAAACTAATAAAGGCAACAAAATCTTTTCTTGCCATCCTTAGGAAATCCACATTTTTAGATACCCTGAGAAAGTTGTGTGCAAAAGAATGAAGGTTCCTACCCCTCCTTTCTTTCTGTTCTTTTCTCACTGCCTTTTTAAAAACTTCTGAAAATCTCTATCCCATCTTTTCCCTTTCCTACTTTTTTGTTTTAATTGAGTTCTGAGGAAAAGTATCCAGACAAAAAAGACAGAATTCCCATTTTCCCAGGAAAAATTCCTTTAACAAAAAAAAAAAAAAAAAAAAAAAAACCCTACGCCCTACAAACTGCAGATGGCATAAAAAGAATTTTATTGCAATGCAGAATATCTGTTGTATCTTTTATTTCGGGGTCAATGCAAGACCATTTTTGTGGCATGCTGTAGTTTAGCTGGTTAAACTAACCATGGCCTTCATTATTCCATGCATGGGCTGTGATGACGCCATCTCGTGTTTCATCAGAGCTACGCATTCAGGCTAACCAAGCAAGTCCATAGCGTGTGATTTAGGGGGATATCGTTTTAGTTTTCATTTTCAGTTATATTCTAATTTCTTCTTTTTAGAAGAGTTATGCCAATACCACTGGCTGCTTCTTGCAGCCTTACTGTTGTATATCTACTTTATTTTATGGGTTTTTTTGCTCTTTTTTTTTTTTAATTTCTTAGTAACGATCTTATGTCTTGTCTGTGTCCATCTGTCTTGTCAGTGTGTCTTGAAGTCCATTGGTCTAGTGTTGTTATGTGATTCTGTTCTCTGTTTGTACGCTGGTGTTCAACTCCCTGGCACTCTGTTGTTCCTCTCCCTCTTCCCTTTCCCTTCCTTTCCTCCCAGTCTTCCCAGGGATTCCACAAAGGGGCACAAGCTTTGAATGAGGCTGTGAGAACTGGCTCAAGGTGTTGTAATGGACATCACAAGGTGTTCATTCACTTTCATTCACCTAAGAATGTTGAAATTTGCAGCTGGAAGGTTCATTTCACCCTTATAAATGGTTTAACGGCAAAAGACTAAAGTGGCTTTTTATATATAATCAGCTTTTCAGGGTATTTTGGGTAAGACCTTCTGTTATCTGCACTTGCGGTGCCAGAAAACCCTATGCATGGTGCAGGCTATATGTTAAATAGAAGTTTGTGGATCTTTTTATAAAAGACAATCTTGGGAGTGGAATATCACTGTGAATGTACTTCCAAAATCCATCATTCGTAATTCACTTGTAGTTAGGATACAAAAATGTAGGATGTACTTAAGATTCTAAAATTGGTGTATCTTTACAGGCTCAGCCTCTCCTTTGTAACTCTGTGGTATCTCCTTCATACCAATGCTGGTAAAAACTGCCTTGCTGCTGCTAGCATGTGTAAGCTCAAGACAATTTTGGAGAGACATCTGATGTGTCTTCTGCCATGAGCATCATAAACGTGTGGCAATATGTAAGGCAGAACAAAACAAAAGCTGAGTTTTATGGTGTCTGCTTAGACTTGGAACTCTTTTTAGAAAAAAGCATCCTTCGGCTTGAGGAGTGGTGCATTCCCCAGTATCCTTAGTTCTGTTTCTGCAGCCATGTTAGAATGTTAGGATACATGAGATAGCATTGGGATGGGCATGAGCTCAGTGAGGGAAGAAGCAGCCAGAACCCTTGTAGATGATGTGCAGAGCATTGCAAAAAGCATACTCACAAGTACCTTTTGCCTAGCTAAAATTTAATTTGATTTTGCACTAATTCATTTGTTCTGCAGCAGGGATGAGATGACAAAATTTGTGAACATTCCTCACAATATAAGGCTTATCTATTTATTAATGGAATTAGCAGAAGATGGAGGTGATAGGATATGTTCTTTTTTCCAACATGGAATTATTTTGTTTAACTTCCCAAGATATATGCATCCTGTACTTGCATGGGAATATAAAGAAGATAGCTTTTCTTTCATCAGTAAAAACCAATCTTCTTAGGCTTCTTTTCTTAACTTGTACATAATCTGAGAGACATTATTGAGTGATATTAATTACAGTGAAAATGAATCAACATTTAAAACTTGTTAGATTTATATTTTAGATCTACAACTGTGATTCCTACCAAGTCTAAAACATTTTCTTGGAAATTGCTTAGAAAAAAACAACAGTTATGAAATTATGAACAATAGAATCCACAATCTCATGGTTCTGTGGAAAGCTGCCCTCTGTCAGAAAGACCAGAACAGCCCAACTGGGCTTCCTAAATCCTAATGGTAAAAGAAACTTAAGTTTAGCTCAAGTGGCAGGTGTTATTGGTGCATCACAATCAGAGTTTTTAGTCCTCCTGCATCACAAGGTCAGAGCAACCTTCCCATCCGAGCACTGTAGTGAGTTAATGAAGATTGCCATCATCAGGATGCTGACCTCTGGGCTGTAGGTGAGCTGCAGTGCCCCTCTGAAGGGCTGCTTCTGTTTGCATGACGTAGTCTCTCTACTGCCTGCAGAGAGCCACAGGCTCCTCCAGTGCAAGTGTTGCTCCTGCAGGTCCTGTTGTGTTTCTTTTTATCATACAGAGCCTATAGAGGCCTTTGAAATAATTCATATTTTGTCTTCTATTTCTGGGCAGGCTGCTGGCTTCATCCTCTGTGCCATTTGTCACTGTGCAAGGGGGAGGGCTGGGGGTTGAGATGTTAAAGCCCATGACAAAAAGCTTCAACTCTGGCATGCCTCTCCCCTCAGCTGTTGGTTCCTTCTCTGGCCTTGATGTTGCTCATTTGCCTACCTGCAAGACAGAGTAAATGAAATATTGCTTAGCTAAATGCAGTAGAGATGAAGGGAATGATGGTGATAATTAATATTTTAATGAATTTACTTTGATATCCAGGAGCAGGTTGCTATGCAATGCACAAAAATGATACTGTAATGTTAAACTACCAAGATTGTACAAGAAAACAAGGTCACTGTTAAGGTTTTTACTACTATCCTCAGTTGCTATGGTAAATGACATTACTATGTATTTTAATAAAATAGATTAAAACCTACAAAAATAACAGGAATTCTCTGAAATTCAGTGCAGAGGGAAGCAAGTGGGAAATACAAAAATCAAATATTTCCACATCAGGGATTATCAACATAGTAATTATTTTCAGTAAATATCACTTTTTCCTCTAGAAATTACAATTGGAATGAACATGTTCAGTCTACATAAGTTAATGTCATGAGTAGACTATACAGTATACAGCTCTTTTCTATCAGAACCTCCATACTTGAATTTGCATCCCAGTCAGAAATTTGCTTCAAAAACTTCACATTTTCTCCAGTCTGATTTAGCTGGTGTGTCTCTGCTTTTCTACCTAAGATCAGGAGGAGATCAGAATCAAACCCACAGTCTGGCTACCTTGCCCTTGCTGCCTTCCAGACTTTTTTAGAAGCGTATTCTTTAAACTCAAAGCCATGTGCACTGTCACATTCTGGCAGTCCTTCTAGTGCTGTGCCTATGTTATCAAGCTGACACATGTCTAAAATACTAAGATATGATATTTTCAACCTGCTGGGACTTGCTTTTTGTCCCTGTTAGCTTTGATTTTCAGCTTCATAAAATATATTGGAAAGAAAGAAAAAATAGGCAACGACAAATTCAGTGAAAGAGAAAAGGTAGTACATGACTGAGGGAGAGATTTTGCCTCAAAGGCAAATGTGTGTGTATTAGACCCTTAGATGTCCATAGCAACTGATTCATTAGCTTTAGACCAGAAGGAGCTATCTGGTTTCTGGAAGGTCAGTAATATTTGTGAATATTTTAGGAGATTAGGGAAGCATTCTGTTAAAGAGAAAACATACTGAGCATTTACTGATACTATAGGCAGAAGTGCAGTTTTGCTCCTTAAGGTTTTTATTGTGTATTTCTTCTGGTCATCATGCCTAGACCTGAAGGTGCCTTTTGCATTACCATCGCAGAAGTACTGATGTTCACATGAACAGTAAGAGCTGGGTATCTCAGCACAGCAGGAAAACCTACTCTATTCCCATTTTTAATCCAAGTAGATCACAAGCTTATAATTAGATCAAAAGGCTTATTACCTTGTCTTCATTCTGCCTCTCTGTTTCACTTCCAAATTATTAATCACAAGAGCTAGAAATAAGTGCTTTATCTCATCTGTAAACAGTTGAGAGTCCCAGTTCTTGAGTGATGCAAAGTGTTAATACTTAAATCTCATGTGAGGAGTAGAAGACAAAGGCTATGCCAGTTTTGAAACCAGGGACTGAAGCAAAGAAGAAAAAAAAGTCAGTCTGACTTGATTTCTTGTCTCAAATGTCCACTAATTTGACAAAATATTTTAATCTACATTTTTAATTGCATTAATAAATACGTTACTAAAAGCTTATAAATGCTTCGTACAGAAGGATTCATTTTTGGGCTTCTGCTGAGTCTCAGGAAAGCTGAAATTATTTGGTTCCCTGAGGTGGTGTTCTAAGGATCATCAGCTCCTCTTTTGGCATTCAGTAGGAACTACAACTGCTGTACAGCCACGCATACAAAATCTCAAAATTGGCTTCTTTTTGAGCAACAAGAAAATTCCAAAATTTTTATGCCTTCCCTAGTTTCAGTCTGTGTCAATATGAAAAGAATGAATGACAGAAGCATTTAAAAGGTGAAGCATTTAAAACGGTTCTGTTTTTGCCAGAGAAAAGATATGCAAAGCAATTTTGATCTTAATATTTTTTTGTTGTATGCATGTGCTTCCTAACGGATGTCAATATTGCTTTCTCTTCTGGTACTGAAATGAGTATGAGTAATTTTAGATACCAGTTTTAGTGACTACTGATTTTCAATACTAAAATCTTAAGGGCTTCCTAAATTTTACATCTGACTCAGAAAAAGAGCGAAAAATAGCTCAGTAACTAGTTCAGGTAGGTATCAAAAGAAAAAAGAAGTCCTTTTTTTGTACAGTGCATTGGGCATATTATCAGGTTTATTCTTATTCCAGCAGCTGAGGGATGGGCTTTGCTGGGTCGTCTTCCCATGAACAAAACACCATAATCTGTGCAACACAGCAGTAGAGTGAGTGAGCTCTGAGCATGAAATCATCAATGACTTTTGAGCTTTGGCTTCTGATAACAGAGAGGTTTTTGGGTTTTCCTGAAACCCTTTACTTCTGTGTTTAAACATATCATGTAAACCCAAATGGAATACAGAGACCAGAAGCATTTCCCTAATCCTTTTTTGGGGGGGAAATCATGAAGATTTGATGCTGGCAAAGTACTGTGCAACCACCATCTAGTTTCCTCTGAATTCAAATGAGGAAAATGTTGTGACTTCTAAAATGAAGAATTTATTAAAATTAATTAATTAAAATTTTAAAATTTGAAATCTATTTTTAAAGAGTAAAATCATATTCCAACAAAGCATCTCACTCACTCAAAAGAAACTTTGTTGTCTTTTTATCTCAAAACAATTCACAGAAGATATACATATATATGTATTTTACTGTACAACACTTTCTTTCTATGATTTTCAGAACTGTGAGTGAACTGGAAAATCAACAGAGTATAGTGAATTAACTATCCATAACTAAGTGGAAACAATGCAATGTTTCTAACTCAGTAACTACAGTGTAGATTTCCAAATCTTTAATGCCTGTCTTTCATGGATCTTTGTCACGACATGAATACATCTGCATGTATCAGGATACAGTCCCTTTACTGCTGAGCGTCCACTAGAATCCAATATCTTATAAATATGTCTTGAGTTTTGTAGTCATACAGATTGTGTGGGGATTTCAGTACACTTGTCTTTTTTTTTTCTTGTCTAAAATATGACAAATAACCTTCACTGCTGATTAACTTTGGATATATTTTACAAATTCTTTTCAGTTTTTTAACTTCCTTTCTCCCCTGTTAGGTTCTCTAGAATATTAAAACATGCTTTTCCCCATAGGAAACATCTGTCACTTGTTCTCTACCAATTGTTTTAGAAGAATAAACCCTTTGATTAAATTTATCAAAGAACACGGGCCAGTATATTTTAGCATCTTCAGCTGCTTCATTCATAGCTTGTCATATTTTGAATAGCAATGGTAAAAGTCCATCCCTGAAGCTGTGTGATCTTTCCAGCATATGTTGTTTTTTATGTCTATCATTTTTCCCTTGGAAAGGAAATTCAAACAAAAATGAAAAAAAAAAAAGTCTCCTTCAATAAGACGATATTTTTAGAAGCAGCTGGTGAAACAAACTGCAAATGTTGTGCCTGGAGCACCTCTATTCTAATAGCAGGATTGTTTAAAGATTAAAACAGTCATTTGTGTGTCTAGCTCGTTTGTTCATAGTAATGTTTCTTCCATACCTGACGAGTGAGGAAACACGGAAAGATAGCTTGTTTTCCTGCATTTTTTCGAGGTATTTAAACACTTATCTAATGAAAAATGTGGGTTCAGGTAGTGCTTTCTATGACAAAGTGTTAGCTTAGGAAAAATGAGTCTCGGTCGTCTGTACTTCATTTATTCTTCTGGGGATTTTTTCCTCTTCCTCTAAGTTGACCTTTCCTTCCTCATGGCAAGTTGCAAGTTTTCTGTTGGCCTGTCTCGTAGGTGTAGTTATCTAAACATGAGCTGCCAGTTCAGATAGTACAAGAAATTCTTATGAGCTACCCGGCTTGGAGTTCCTGGTGTGAGAAAACTGTCTTTACACAGAAATGTTTACAGTGTCCTATGCAACTTGAGCAGTTTTGTTTTTCTATATAAAATTTTTTTTTTAGCTTCCATACTCATTAATTAAAGGAGCTGAGAACCAAATGAGGCAACAGGCATCTATACATCTTTTAAAAACACATTTTGTGAAGGCCCCAGTTTATGATAGAATATCAGTGGGTATTGATACCTACTGCTTTTGCCTTAAAATTCCTATAAAAGCAATTTTCTTTCTTGTATTTTTGGTGATTTGATTTCTGATGCCATTTACACATTTAAGAAATATTTCAGCAGCTGGATCCCAGAAATGACTGCATGTTGGATGTCCAATCTTATAGCTTTATTGCCATGTTTTATCCAGCATCTAAGAACTCTGTGGATATTAGTGCAGCTGAGCCCTTGCTTCAGAGGTCTAAGTTTTAGATTTATATGCTGACAAGAGATAGTTAATCCTTTTGTGGACCAAGCCCGTAAGGACTGTATGAATGACAGGACTTGAAATAAGACCTTGGAATCTTAATTCTTCTTTTGCATTCAAACCTCAGTTACTCTCTCCTTCACTTTTAAACAAAGATTGCAGTTTGATCCTACAGATTTCTTAAACTTTCTGTCAGATACACACTCCAGGAGGTCATTTTTCAGGGGATCCAGTCATGTTAGGGCAATGACAGCTTTTACTGTGGTACGTCACATTACATTAATTTTCTTATACAAAAGAGATTTAAGCAAATGCAGAATAAGACAAATGAGCTAGCTACAGTGAAGTTAAAGATTTCAGACATGAGCTTAGAGCAGTGATCATTGTTCCTTGTTGAACAGCACTTCTTTATCAGTTTTCTCTTTTGTTTTGTCTTGTGTTGCTCTTTCCCAGTAATGAAATGCTTAGAGCTGTATACACATCATTTCAGGGGTAGCAGTGACAAAGCCATGTAAAGAGGCACTGTTATCTCTCTGCTCCATTACAGTGAAGCCTTTGCTTATACAGCGTGAGTTCTGAAAATTAAGTCTGGCTTGAAGGAAAGAGATTCTCTGCAATAGAGGATTAAAGGATGACAAATTCAGTTTCCTTTTATAAAATTCAAGAAATCTGAGCTCTACATCTCTGACTGGAGTTCTGGGAAAGAGGCTGGAAATAAGAATTATGGGAAATATACATGTGTATGTATACATATACATAAGTATATATTTACACACAACTATATACATACAATTATATGTATGTAAGCATAGATATAAAAGGAATCATTCTTCAGTTTCAGAATATGGTGACAGATTTCAGATATTTCTAGCAAATAGCTTCCAATGCAGATGCTGGTAATATTCTGTATTGGTCCCCAGGAGATGGACTGTATGTCATATTTCAGGTCTGTGAGCCTACTCTAAGAAATTATACACTTGCTACTTTAATGCCAATGGAAGTTAGCAATAATGCATAGTAGCACTGTTATCAGAGTAAAACTGAAGCAGGTGAGTCCCTTAAGTTTCAAATGTAGGTTAGTTCACCAGACCTGAATATCAGATCAGAAGAAATGAATTGTGAAATTCACTTCATGCATCAAAAAAATTCTGTCTGCACAAAGAATTCCAGAGAGATTAAGTTAGATAATAAGTGTAAAATACCAAGAGCAGAACTTTTTCAATGCATTCCTTACTTCTTTAAAAAGCTTGTCCAGGCCTTTTGTCTAGAGTGATTAGGAAAGTCATGTTGATTTTGTTGTGGAAAACAAAGTAGTCAGCATTTGGCTCTCTCCATAGCAGTTTGGAATCTGGATGCAAATTAGATATTTTTGTGGTAAAAAAATTGTGTGTAAATTCCTGTATGTATGCACATGCATGCATAATCACTAATTACATTAGCTACATGGCTGGAAAATCTGGCAGCCTGATGTTGTGAAACACTGAGCACATTCCATTTTCACAGGGATTAATGAAAGTAGATAGTATTTAGCTAAGTTGCTATAGGTATTTGTGGGGGAAAAAAAGAAATCACTATATAGGATTATCCAGATTCAAATAACAGTATGAAAATAAAATATTTCTATACAGTGTGACATACAAGAAAGGCTTTAGCCAAAGCATTTTCAAAGTTCAATTGCTGACTACTTCAGTTTGTTCTTATGAGGTGCATATCATCCACATTTTTACTGTACTTTATTGCAATGCTCTATTTTATTTTACATGGTTTTAATACATAGGACATGCTTGTTGATTTTCTGAGACCAGGCAGCATCTGACTTTCATTTACTTTTTTTAAGCCCGGTTGGCGCATCTATATTCTACTTACTAATATTTTGAAAGAGCAGAGATGAAGCCTGCTTTTTTAGGAAGTATGCACTGTCTTTGAAGTAAGCCACTGCAACTTCCCTTTTCATTTCTGCACTTGATAATGTTTCAGATTGTCTCAGTCAGATCTGACAGAACACTTCATCCAGAATGGCTGGTATTGTGTTCAACCAGAAATGTACTGTTAGTACAGGTGCACAGTTTATCTCAGACTGAATATATTTTGCATTGTACTGAATTGATTTAGAAAATCAAAATAGACTTTTATTAAGGAAGATGAATACTATTGTACCGCTTTATAGTTACTGAAATCAGAGAGTTTAGAAAGGTGCTTTTTTTGGTGATTCACTAACAAACTTTAGTTGGGAGATACATAAAGTTTGACAGATGCATGGAGGATTTGTAGGATGTGTAACAGAGGATGGAAGTTTATTACTGAGCTTAAAAGAAAGATTGTGTTTGCAAAACAGGAGGAAATATTTCTGAAAAAAAAAATGTTTTAACAAATATGGATTTTTGTAATGAAAAGGAGCTATCTCACTTGTGGCTATACCTGAGTGCTGTAGATAAGCAAACAATTAAAGTCTTTTCTCTCTTTTACTGACATTTATGTTTGCTTTTAGAGTCTGGTCCAATGGCTTTAGTGGTTTTTTATCCTTCTGGTCCTTGCAGAGCCCATGAGGCACTAGGAGTGAGGCTAGGTTCCAGTCTGTTTCTCACTTCATTGGTGGAATAATTTATACACATCCAGTTTGGAAGTTTAGTTAGTAATATTTCTTTAAAACTATTGAAGGCAATAGGGTAGCTCCGGGGCTGTTAAGGGCACACTTTGACCTACAGACTTTAGTTATGAGTGATGATGATGGGAGACCTGAACTTAATGCTCAGATCCCAAACTGAGTTGGCAGAGAGTTGGTGTGAAGAGTATCTTAAGAAATATTTGATCTATTTCCAGCTTTAAAGTTGAAAATGCTTCCACTGAGATATAATAAGCATGGAACCCCATGGCAGAGTTTTCAAAGTACTTTTTTTTTTTTTTTTTTTTTTTTTTTTTTTAAGGGAAAGGTAAATCTGTCAAAGAGCAGAAATAAGTTCTTCTCCAGGTAACCCTGTGTACTGACTCCCTTCCTATGAAGACAGAGCATATACAACTTTCATCTTATTCCAAAGCCTAGTACATTTATTCTGAATTCTTCCCTTTCTTTGTAGTTATATATTTCAATTGCCCATTAGTTTCCTTTTTCCCTATTTTTCTGCTGATGTTACCACTACTAAATTACCTGAAATTTAAATAAGTTAATAATATAAAATTAGGATGGTGTTGCAGTGTGCCAAGGGAAGCTCGCAGTTTCTTGAATGGAATAATTAGCCAATAAAAAGCCAAAGACAAAATTATCAAAACATGGGGCATTCACAGGTTCAGGAATGAGGCACCTGAAATAATTAAATATTGAGGAAAGTGTCTTTTGCATGCTTAAACTTCTGTTTAACATGTTGAAATCAAGCACTTGAGTATTTGGCTTCTGACATTTCAATTTTGATGAATTAACTCAGTACAGTGGAAGGTAATAGAAATAAGCCCTTACACTTAAAATTAAAGCACAATATGCATTGTTTAGGCAGTGGGAATGACTGGTAAGATTGCCAGCTCTCCTTCAGAATACTGTTGGTCCATATGCCTGTCCATGTTTAGCACCCTTTTTCAGAAGGCAAAGAGGGAGCCAAGAAGGCCCAAATGTTTATAGTGAGTGAACTGTGAAACTTCTAACTTCAGAACAGTGCTGTACGCTACTACCACAGTATGCCAGTAAACCTCAAGGCATTGTGGTTAGAACTTAAATAGCTTTTTAATTCATTCAGAAAGTTTAAATTTGTAGGTTTTGCCAATAGCAGAATTACCCAAATAAAGTGTTTGTTCTTTTAACATAATATTTTCCATTCTATCTCTGTTCTCATTGTGCTGAAGACCATCACTTGCAGTAAGAACATGAATAAGACTTACAAATTCATCAGCAAAAAAAGTTCTTCATGAGAAAATTTTGTAGCTCATACAGATAAAGGAAATTAAAGTCTATGAGAAAGTAATAGACTTTCCTATTAAAATCTGACAGTAAAATATCTTATTTCATAGCAGAGGAAAGCTGAATATGATAAGGGTTTTTTTAGCTTCTATTAATTAACATTCCATCCTATTAGACTTGGCTTGCAGTTAACTTTCATTTCACAGGTATTCATGATTGTTATGCCCCTGTGAATTACAGAATTGTGAAGCTGAGACATGACGGTTAATAGCTATGCAAACTCTTCTTTTAGCTAATTTCCTAACAATAACTTTAAAATTGAAATATTTCAGGCAATGCAATAAGCAGCCACATGGTGAATACAATCAAGTGTATAACTATATATCCCTTTAAATAGTGATTCAAGAGCAATCTGACCAGCAACAGCCTAGGAATATTAGCTGCTTCATTAAAAAAAGCCAAATTATTTCTAGTTAGAAAGAGAATGAATAAACACTTGTGAGAGTGGGATATATTTTACCTTATCAAGGTGTACAGATAAGGGAGAGAGGATGTCAACCCACCTAGCTTACTGGTGAGTAGAATTAATCAGCAGCAGAAGTCAGACATTCTAGATTTTTGTTCATAAAGACCTTAGTGTCTCTGGTGTCCAGCTCCTCCGCTTTATTCACGTACATGCTATCTTTAATGTCCTTCTGAAGTGAGCCCAAGTACGATCATTATCATCAACATTAAATAAGGTTAACTTTTGCAATGACATATTTCTCTTCTAATCCAATCTGTTGTGCAAACAAAGCAAACACGCTTCCCAGACACTTTCTTCCTATAATGCAATCTCTGATAAACAGCTTAAAGCTTTGGCTTCTGAATCACTGTAGAGTTTATTCCAGTCATTCACTGTGTAGAAAAAGAGGATTCAAACTTGCCTGCAGCAGTCTTTCACCACTGTAATCCTGAATTTTCAAAAAGAAATCTGCAAAAACAACTCTCTCTCTTTATGCTCCTGCACTTCCCAGCTAGTGCTAAACTTACCCGTAAAAACAAACAAAAAATCCTGCCAAAATTCCATCCCAAAATGCCTGGATCACAGTAGTATCCCCTGTTGTCTTTTCCAAATGATAGACAGAACTAGCTCACATGTTGAAAGCTGCATTACAACCCCTGCAGTGTTTCGGAGCTAGATAGTTCATACATTAGTTAGCACCATTGTATTTTGATGCAATGATAAGTACTGCCTGGTGAAATTGACTTCAAAGCACGGATTATTAGTCATAGCCATTCTGTCTCCAAATACTCCTACTTGAGGTCTCAAGGGGATTTTGGTGATTTTAGTACAATCAAAAGGAAAGAGCATCTCACATTCTATGAACTGATATGAAAGAACACCACCTAACATACTGCTCAGAATGTTGACATTCCCTTCTTTAGTTTCTTGGAGGAAGAGTTGTGGCTTTAATAATTTCTATTTAATATCATAAATTCTACTTAGATTTTCTACCACTTTCCAGTGGTATTTGTTAGATCCTTTAAGCAGTCTGGTTGGTAGTGATCTTCTCATCAGTAACAGTCTCAGAGCAATAGTAAGATAACATTTTTCCTTCACAGGCAACAAGGTTTTAAATTGAAACGCAGTGTACCCGGTATCACTTCATTTTACTGATAATGGGAAATTCAGTTCAGACTTTTCAGCATGACTGTGAGACAATTCTTTTATTGATTATGAGGAACACTTTGACCTGTACTTGGCTGAGGAGGAGACTGAAGGGCTTATCCTCGATACCGGAGTCCCAGTGACTCCAGAACAGCAGGGTCAAAATTTTCTAATACCTCTTCTCTAATTCATTGTAATTGCAGAAGCTGGCACTTAGTTAAACATTTTTCTCAGCATTCTTCAGGATTTTGTCCAGCCTAGTCAACTCCCTGATAGCATTTAGCACAAAAATACAATTTGGGGCTTGGTTTTTTTCACTTTTGATATGGAAATAACATTACTCCAAGATAAACCAAAGCAGAAAGAACATACTTGGACATCCAAAACCCAAAGCACAATAACTTTATGACCAGGCTGTACCGCTGGACCCATCCCTGGAAAAAATTGCTTTTAAGTCTCTGAGTTACCAATTTTTCTACATGATTTCCAAGGAAATAGTGTTTTGTCTTTAGATGGAATTTGTTACCATTTCTGATAGCTGAACTTATCCTCATTCATTACGTCCCCATTTTCTTTTACAACTTATAATGCACATTTCGTTAGTCCAGCGTATATATTGTTGAAGGTACTTTTTAAAAGTCTGTAGTAACCATTTCTCATGTATTCTCAGGAATAAAATGAGCCTGCTTTGTGAAAGAGGATAATAATATCTGAGATGATCCTGAATTATTCAGTCATCCAAGAAGTGGACAAGGTTTTTCTCTGGTCTTGCCACAAAAAACAAACAAACAAAAAAAAAACCAAGTCCAAGACAAAAACACAATAGCTATCTCTGCAAACAAACTGCAAATGCAGGATGTTCTTCATATTGATTTATGCCTGTAAGAAGACCAAGGGATATTAAAATACTAAAAGAGGAGATCTTGAGGGCAGAAGTAGGATCAGTACTTCAGCATTGAAAGAGCTTAAAATTGTTTGTAAGAGAAGCTGTCTTTTAAGAGAGACTTCTAACAGCGTATCTTCTACATTTCTGATATTCTTCACACAAAGCAAGGGAGTCACTGAGTCACTTATGGCTGGATAAACTATAGAAATTGAAAATATAACATGCATATGCTAACAGAGGGATGAACAACATACAAGTGAGTAAAAATATGCACTGAAGATGGTTCCTGTTCATGAATTGACTCCCTGTTAAGGAACCAAAATGCTAAAGTACATTTATGAGTAATTGTGCATAAATGGAGAGGGTAGTAGGAATAAATAATATTGTTAAACTTGCATATTCAACACGCATAGAGAATAATGTTGAGTCAACAGTAAGATTAGCTACTAAATAGCCTTCATGAAGTATCTAGGTCTTTATATGGTTACAAATTAGCTACACATAAGAAAATAATTTTATTCTAGCTAAGTATGTACTGTTTGCATCAAATATTTCAGTATGGTATATCCCCACATACTTCACACTTCTAGTCTCTTTAAGGATTTAGGCTTTCAGACCAGACCCAAGCCTAAGTACTTCCTAAGTTCTAAAATCTATTCATATCTTCTGTAAGTATTCTAAGACATAAATTTTATATACAAATGTAGCCAGCGATCCCTTAAGTAGCATACTTGAGAGTTGTGTTGATTTTTTTCCTGGATACTGGAAGCAGTCTGGATACTGCAGCAATTAGATCAACTTGATAGAAAAGGCATTACAACAGAAGTGTGATGACAAAATGACCTGTAAAGTAGAAAAGCACTATAATAGAAGTGAAGATGATTGCTCATCCACATCAGAAGTTTCTAGGTTCACAAGGGAAAACTTCACCAAAGAGAGACCTCCAAAAAGAGATCCTTCCCCAGATCCTTAAAAGAGGTCTAAGAGAGGTGCAGCCAGGCTCCAGCCCTACCAGTCACACAAATGAATGAATTGCTTTCACCTCTGTTCCCAGGGCTTACTTTTTCCCCAGGTGCTCAATCAGTGGCTCTGGCTGGGACTCAACAGTTTCCATACAGTTCCAAATGATGGTATTAAATTGTATGACAGTTCAAAATTTCTTGGGTTATAATTATAAGGAAAGAGTTTGGTGGTTGTGCAATATTCACTAGCATTCTAGCAAACCGATGACATGCATTTTCAGCTGATGCTTTGCAGTTGTATACACTGAAGAAAGCAAGAGACACTGAGATTCCTGTGCTGCTTTCTGTCTGTAGGTAAGCAAAAAAATATAATCATTTTAGGATGCTATAAATACACAGGAAACATTTGCTACATGGATTTCAGCAGTAGACAGTGAACTATTCCTGCTCTCAGATTATTAGACAGAGTTCTGCTACTGAATTTGTTAGTATGAGGATCTGGTTTGTGGTTGTAAAATCCCTTAGGATTTAGAAAGACTTCTTCCCTCATGACTAACTTTCAGAACTAAATTAGTATAGCTTACATAAAAAAGTGTAGCTGGGCTGATTACAAATGTTAATCTTCAGTCTTTCAGAAAAGCACTCAAACACTTTTGAGTGGAGAAGAAGACATAGGAGTGGAGGAGAAAGAGAGGAGAAGGTTGAGTACAGTTGCACAGGAAGAATGCATTCAGGCCAGTGATACTGGATGACTTTCTTAGTTCTGGAAACATCAAAACACTCTTTGGTTCAGAATGTGGAAAGATAATAAGCTTACAGTAAATACCTGAAAAATTCTTTGCCTCAAAAAGCTGTGGCAGTTTAGCCCTCTGATTTCCTTAGCTTCTGATACCTGTGTTTTCATATTTATTTCTAGCTCCTTGTTGCTAAGAAGCCCCATTAATTATTAATACCTACACACAAAACCAAATAGGATGGTGTGTGGCACTTTGTCAGTGGTGCCTATGTAGACTTTCTCTTAGCACATTACCTTTCTTATTTTTGTAGCTTCATCTACACCCATATGCTTAGAGTGAGGGAGGTTTTTGCTAGTACAAATGGCTGGTGAAAAGGAAATGGTACAACAAATTGACTAATTTTTTTAAATCACGATAGCTTGTTCTTACCCAGGCTGTGTATTTTGTTTATGCAGAAATAATTGAAAATTGGGAAGATTCTTCTCTTCCTTGGTGTGCAGACATATGCCTGAACTGCAGATTTTTGCTGGGCTTTTTTTCCTCTTACCTGTTCGTTTAACATATATTCTTGCTATATTCTAGACAGAGGAGAAAATGCTGCCAACATATCCTGAAGTTAAAAGTAGATGCATAGCTAACAATGATCTTTTTGCTATTTTATAGGTAAAAATTTTAGAGAAAAAATGAAGTTTACAGTTCAGAGAAACTTCTCTATGTGTTTCTTTTCACTGATATTTTCACAATATCAGCTACTTAAAAGTATGTCATTAGTATCCATGCCCAAGTGTATGGCTCTTATTGACCCCAAGAGGGTGCTGCCTGATACAGAAAGTAGCAGCAGTTTGGAAGACCTGGTTGCACTGCAGTGAAATGCATGCTCCTCATCCTAGGTTTCCAATTTTTGCATAGAAAAATACAGAAGGAAAAATATCTCAAATAAGGAGGAACTTTTGATTATACTATTCTGTGCACATAGGCCAGTAGAGAATCCTAGGCATTGACAATGCTGCTGGACAACTAGGTAAGAAGCACCTGGTACTGGTGTTTGTTAGTAACAAAATATATTGATAGAGTTGTGTTGCAGTGCACTGAACACAGACAATGTGATGTTCAGTGTGTCAGGTAATGGATGAACCATCAGATGGACGGAGCCGGAGGATAGTGGCAGTCTCAGAGGTTAGCCTGAACTCAGAGACAGTAATGCAGCCCAAGATCCTAATTTATATTTATAGTCTTGATGTGCAACACACAGGGTAGTATTCATTACCTTCACCAGTAGCTCTTGAAAATGAAGCTTGAGAACAAAATGTGAGAAAACATAATTGTGTAATTAAATCTGCTGAACAAGGGACTTGTTGCAAAAATACCTCCTTTTTTTGAACGTGGAATTTTACATTTGAAAAATTCTACTGTCTTGACTCAATCCTTATAAGAGGCCTGTAACTCTTGAAAGTCTGAAAATACAAAAGGCTGCATTAGTTATACATTTAAAACTTTTTTTCTGAGGAATAATTTGCTAGATGTTAAGTAATAAAGTATTGTCTGGCTCATTATTATTATTATTATTGTGTGGCTTCATGTGGAAACATTTGGAACTCAATTTTCAAATTGGAACATCTACTTTTGGCTATTATGAGCTCAAGTTTTCAAAGGACTTGAGAAGTTTTCTGTGTTCAGCAGCAAATGCTGGACCCACATTTTCCAAAACACCATGTTTCTGTTCAAGAGTTTATGTATTGACCAAGTGGGAAAAAATTGCTTAACACTGTTCAAATCTTCTTAATGTTTGTTAGACACAAAAGATTTCCTTTTCAAAATATTGTCATCTCTTTAAATGTCTCTGGCTCCAATTGTGGTTCTTTACTTCTTTTGATCTTTTAGGCAGTAGAAGGCTTTTTCAGTCTCTCATGCAATGAGTTAGGCATTTATCGTCAGATAAGGCATAAATATTTACTTAAGTGGCCTGACATAGTCTGCACAGTTGGCAACTATACCCCATGCCTTACAGTCTGTTTTGCATCAAAGAGAAGGCATTCAGTTCTAACATGTTGAAGGGGGATATTTCACTGTTCTGAAAATCCAGCTGCAAGTCATGACAAATTTCTGATTAAAATTCAAAGCTGAAATGCCCTTTGTGAAACTTCCTAAGTACAATTAAACCAGATGGCTGAGAATCCTGGTAGGAAGTGGTGTCCAGGGACACTAACTTCGAAATCTGACCAATTAAAAATCCCCACTGAGGTCTGTGTAGCCAGTCTTTTCTGATGCACAAATGAATCCACAAAAGTATCCTATGTAGTCCAGTGTTTTGCTTCATATAACCCACGTGTTCTGTCCCTGAGACTACCTTGACCAGGTCTTCTCTTCTTTGGTTGAACTCCTTCCCTTCTTAACATGATTACCAGAGGATGCAGTGGATAGTTCCAGTGCAGTCTTCCAGAATAGGCATAGTACATTCCAGCTGTGCTGGCATTCAGCACAACCTCAGCACTTCCGAAGTAGGAATTAAAGGTATTCTCATACAATTCCTCTCAGAACTAGACACTTTTCAGTAACTGGACTATTTATTTTTTGTGTTATTTATATTTATTTCATTTTCCTCCAAATTAATACTGATCTCTCATCTGCTTTAGAGGTACTATTGCCCCTCATGTTAATAGATACTGAAACATCCTACATGTTTGTTACTACTGTGTTTATAGAAAAGTACCACTGACCATATTTACACGGTAGATAGCCCCATTCTTTCCAGATATTTCAAGCTCAAGACAGCCTCCCACTTCCACTGACCAGTGGTATCATGACCTTTAAGATTGATAATGGAGTGATCACATGGGTATTCCTGGTGGAAACCAAGAGTATGTACAGAGCTTTCAGCCCATTTTTCCCATCTCCTGGAGAGATTCAGCATGAACCGGGTCCAAATGTTTGGCTTTTCCTAAAACATTAAGAAAAACAGACTGTTTTCCTAGGACCATGAGTTCCTTTTTAGAAGGACTCTGCTGTCACAGCAATGATTTTTGTACAAAGTAAATATGGACATTAGATGGGGAAACTGAAAGGAACCCGAGGACCCATCTAGGACAATGAGTTCAAGTAAGAGTTAGATAGGACTGGGTAGCAATATCTTCTTGAACTGTAAATCCTTCTGTATCACAGCAGCAACTGATCACTCAGTCTTAGTGGTAACTTTGGAATGTGTGTCCACCCAAAATCATATAGACTTAGTACCAAATATTACTAACTGTATTGTTTGCAATTTCGAGTTGTCACTTACACCAATGACAAATTTGTTCCTTCAGACAGTTCATACCAAGCTGATACTTAACTCAGTAAGTGGCTCAGTTGACCTAGATTCTGATATCCTATTAGCAGCTCCCAGCACTGGCCACAGACAGCATGTCTGAATAACTGCTCACCACTGTCAACAAATATTCACTGCAGCAATCACCTTTTCCAGCACAATAGTGTCTACATGTAAGAATGAATTCTTCTCCCTTTACTCACATTGATTAGAATTTAGAATAATAAGCCTCATGGCCCCACTCCAGGAGAAAAAATAGCTCATTTTGGAAATACACTAGACAGTAAGGTCCAAAATAATACTGGAGTCTGGAGTCTGGAGTTCTTATGTGTTCTAGTATTTTATAGAAATATGATATCATAGGATAAAATGTATGTCCCAGTATTGCTTAAGACCCTTGTCCCATTCTGACATCACCTAGAAATGCAGAGAACCTGCTGGAATGTGCTTTGCCCTTTCTGGAGAGGCATGGAATTATCCTCCCCCCACCCACCCCACCCCACCCACCAGCCTCCCTCCTTCACCCACCCCACTCCTTGCTTGCTGTTGTTTTTCTACTTTCCCTAAATGCAACTTACTTTAAGCATGCATTATTATTAACATCCTACAGTAAAATTAAGCTATTATATAACCCATTTGTCGATCTCAGCCAATTTCTTCTATCTTTTTCTATGTCTATTTATGACGTACATCCAGACTGCACGTCCTTTTTTTTTTTTTTTTTTTTTTTTTTTCCTCTCCATGTTTATTTTAAAAAGAAGTGATGAAAAATAAAAGATGTATTAAAAAAAAAAGCAACATTGGAGGGTAGTGGGGTTTTGGCCAACAATTGAAAACAAATTTAAATGAGAGAGGGAGGGAAGGGTAAGAAATCAAATTCTTAAGGAAAAATAAATGTCCAAATGATGAAAGTGCCCCTAGACTGCTTTGTCTGTTCCTTTTCAATGTGTGCATCTGGTTCATTCATCTTTGAAAGTGTGTGGAATATTTTTTTCTTTAAAAATAAAATTTTAAACCCCCACAATCATTCTTATCTCCCTTCTTACTGGGA
This sequence comes from Lagopus muta, assembly GCF_023343835.1. Taxonomy (NCBI): domain Eukaryota; kingdom Metazoa; phylum Chordata; class Aves; order Galliformes; family Phasianidae; genus Lagopus; species Lagopus muta. Next base: position 40,301,416 of record NC_064438.1, read on the forward strand.
ACAAAGTGCTTTTTCATTTTTGCTTTTTTTTTTAGTATATCTCTACATAGTTATATTTTGATGTATTTCTTTTCAATGTTTGAATTTCTATCTTAGGTTTGGTTTGTTCTAATCTAATAATGAAAAACAAAAACGAAAGAGTTATGAATTGTTTTCTGCAATTTCTCCCTTTAATTCCCTCTTTAAATATGGAACTACTTCACTGTCAGAATCCCACAGCTGTATTTTCGAGATTCTCCAGAGAATCTGAATGCAAAAGCTAAGTTGAGAGTGGGGAAAGGGTGTGCCAACACAGTCATTACATTTGAAACAGTGATTTGATGTGCTCAAGAAATGACTGTCTCATATTACTGAGAGTACTCATATCAATCTGATGGACTTCAGAGATGTGATTCTTAAAAAAGAAAGAAGCTGTGAGTAGCTACAGTTGAAGTTGTTCCAATTCCAATGCATAATACTTGTTTCCTGTTTTTTTTTTTTGTTTTATTCTCTGGTTATTATTATTATTATTATTATTATTATTATTAGTTTATGTATTTTTACTGCTATTTTTAGTAGGAAAAAGTTTAAACTGTTTTTATAATTTGAGAACACTTGATGAAAATGTAAATATTAATACTATAATTATTAATTTTTTGTAACTTGCATGTTGAAGAAGTTGCAGCTTAGGGTTTGTGAGATTGTCAATGTTAGAGTTCTGTTCTTTCTTTTTGTTGATGGGCATGAATATGCTCATTTGTTTTTGTATATTGCCCATCCCTTCCTTACAGCCAGAAGCTCTAATGCTGCTAGATCACTCCGTACCGCCCTTACATGGACATGGCAACTGACTTACACATTCACTCCCATCATCTTCATCTCCTGTGTAGTACACTCATAGATTTTTACAGTCCCACTCCATCCACCCTAGGCATTTTTTCTTCCCATAATTCCCCTCCACCTCCCCTTTCTTTAGCATTGTTAAAATTTTATGTGCAGTCATCCATTCCTTAAAACACACACACACAAAAATTATAGAAAAAAAAGAAAATGTTTAAAAAAATATATATCAAATTGACCAAAAAGGCAAAAAGAGCAACAAACTTTGCTTTTCAAAAAGCATTATATATAGAGATATGCAAACAAGCAGAAGTAAATTCTATAAAATGTACAGGATTTTTCAAGTGTAATATGCTAACAACTTTACATAAGATACAAAAAAAAAAAAAAAATTACAACCAAAAACAGCAGGAAAAAAAAAGTTTGAATTTGTTAAGGTGCAAGATTTTTTTCTTTTCATGTTATGTGGTGTGGATGTATGTGTTGTTGCCTCCCTGTATCGCCCTTTGTTGTAAAACAATTATATTAAAAAAGAAATAATAAACATTTTGCTAAAAAAAAGTTTTTAAGAAACAACAACGAAAAAAAAAGCAAGTTACAAGAATGTGGCAATGCTACTTGTCCAAGAGCATTCTTACACAACTTTCTTTTGTAAATTTTTCTTTTCATGCCAAAAAACATGCGGGCAATTTGTTGATGTAAGTTGACTGTTATGAAATCAATGTGGTATGCTTTCTAAGTATTTTTATGTATTTTTGATTAGTTTTTTAAAAAGGTATTTTTTTATTTTCTTCGTTTTTTTCAGTTCTTTTAGATTTTAACTTTTTTTTTGCTGATAAAGTGATTGACTTATTTTTTTCCTTTCTCTGATCTTGTTGCTGTGGCAGTTTTCTTTTCTAGTACATGATTTTGTTTTGGGAAAAGTATACAAATTCACTTATTTATTTTTAAATCAATTTGTATTTGCTTTTATGTTATGTGCTCTTTGTGTATTGTCTATTACCGGATTGCATTCTGCATAGGAGGGGGTAAAGGAACCTGTGGTAGTTTGCTCCTGTTTTTTATCAGTCTGTCTCTCTAGCTTTCTTTCCCCTTTCCCTTTCCCAAAATAAATCACCAGTAAAGCTACTTTCTTTTAAAATACTTAAATTGTATGTAGTCCAATGCTGCAGTTTTCATTTCAAAGGAAAGCCGATGAGACTTCTCAAGCATTTCAGTAGCTCTCAAGGTCTTCTTATTGCAGTTCTACATCTTTCCTATGTAATTCTAATGAAAGTGTTTTATTTCTATTAATTTTCTGATTGCTGATTATCTGCCCAATGTCCAATCTAACTGATACTCTCAAGTGTACTCTTCCCAGGTAAACACACTCATCATATTATGACTAGAATCAAGCTTGCTGGTATCTTCCAGAAAAACTACATTTGAGAAATACTTCCCTACTGAAAACCATGTTCAGAAAATTTCAGAAGAGGTTTGGGTTGACTTCTTTAAACAAAAATGAGCTTTTAGTAAAAGTAAAAAAAGTTGTATTCTTTTATAAGCATGCATGTTTTTAGCATTCCTGCATCTTAACACTGTACTTAGAAGGTATCTTAGGTTCAACTCGCAAGTCCCTTAAACGACTGATGCTGAAAACAGAACAAATCATTTGACCAAGTAGGAAGCTGTCACCAATTAATCATGAGAGTTCAAACTAATAATGGGAGATGGACAAGGTCATGTTCCAGTTGATTCAAAGCAACTCAGTGTCTGGCGCCCAAATACTTTTGCTCTGAAATCCTGCCTGCAAAAATGATCAACTCCACTGCAAGAAGTACAGCTTTAATCACTCTGAGTGCACCAAAAGAAGATATTTGAGGTGAAATGTTGCAGTATTCCACTATGGGAAAGATTTTTCTCTCTACTACTGACCGTCAATTGCACTTAAATCACTGCAAAGGTAGAAAATAATATTAAGAAGGTTCATCTACTAGGCTTTGTGTTAGCATTGCTTTTCCTGTGAATATTTTCCCCTTCTCATTCTCATAGAGCTCAAAGGAGAATTAAGTAAAACACCATTAGATTGAATTTGATGAACTCAGTAATTTAATAAGAAATTATTGGCACTGATATTGCCTTGATTCAGAGGGGAAAAGGTAAGGAATTGTTTTCTATGACAAGTATGTCATACTAAAAACATTCAAACTTCAGAGGAACATCATGAGAATAAAATGCAAATGATGAACTTTGGCTGCAGAATTTGGATGTAATATAAAAGCTCTTCAAACACAGCTGGAAAAGAAAGAGACATTAAGGGTGTGTCCCTTATCAACACCACTCAAGATTTCATCTTTGTGTGCCCATTATACTCTTATCAGTCTTCTTCCTGAGTCTCCAGTTAAGCAGTTGTGGCTGTGAAGATGAAAGCTGGCAGCTGCTACAGTTTTTCAGTTTTTATTTTTCCCTTTTTTAGTGCCCTCTGCATTCATGACTCACCCACAACATCCTTACAGTTCATAAGGCTTCTATTAAATTTTTAACACACTGTGTTTTCCAGTGGCAGAGAACTCTTACTGGAGATCAACCCCAGAGGTATGAATTATATATCTATAAATATACTCATACAGAAAAAGCAGGGCAGCTTCAAGGCTAAAGTAGACCTTTTATATCCCCAGTGATCTTGGTAGTTTAAAGAAAAGCACAACTCTGTGAAAATTGTGTATGTGATAGATTTAAGGGCTCACTTTTAAGGAATATACACACTGTGTTTGTTTCATGATGTGAAAAGGGCAAGAGAAGGATAGGGCTGTTTGGTACAAGGGTTCCTACCTCACAGACCTCAGTTCTCACAGTGCTGCTACTCCTTTGCTATTCATTAACATTTTTGTAATGCTGCTGTTGATGGGAAAACTAATTTAGTATCTTACCCACTGCAGAGGAAACCACTTTATAGGTTTCCCTTCCATTTAATTCTTGTCAAAATAAGCTTTTAAAAAAATTATTTCTTAAGGGGAACTACCTGCTCCCTGCCTGGGAGAGAAAGCAGAGGTCTGAAAAGTCCCTGTGAAATCTTTGGAATTCAAAAGCAATCCTGACAGCATACCGCTAACCAGTGCTCAGCAGCCAGCAGTAGAAAGGAGTGAAAGAAACCTCTAACTACCAGAGAACAGTCCATATAATCCACAGATTCAAAATCTCATATGAATATTTGTTTGGAATCCAAGGCCCAAATTCACATAGCAATATGAAACATTAAACCTGCCTCAACCTTACCTTCCAGTCATCAGGCAAGGCGTTTCAGAGCCTCCTTCTTAGTTTTATCCAGAGACTCAAATCTTTAAAGCATAGAATCAGAGAATCACAGAATCGTAGAATCACTCAGGTTGGAAAAGACCTTAAAGATCATCCACAAGTCCAACCACAACTAAGTCCAACCTAACTCCAACAACCCTCTGCTAAATCACATCCCTGAGCACCACATCCAAACGATTTTTAAACCCATCCATGGATGGTGACTCAACCACCTGCCTGGGGAGCCTATTCCAGTGCTTAACAACCTTTCTGTAAAGAAGTGTTTCCAGATATCCAACCTAAACTTAGCCTGGCACAACTTGAGGTCATTTCCCCTCATCCTGTCACCTGTCACCAGTGAGAAGAGACCAGCCCCGCTCTCACTGTAAGCACCTTATAGATACAGAAAGAGAGCAGTGAGGTCTCCCTCAGCCTCCTTTCCCCAGACTGATCAGCCCCAGTTCTTTCAGCCTCTCCTCATAGGGCACATTCTCCAAGCCCTTCACAAGCCTTGTTTCCCTTTTTTGGACGTGCTCCAGCACCTTCATGTCCTTTCTGTACTGAGGTGCCCAAAACTGAACACAGTACTTGAGGTGAAGTCTCACCAATGCCAAATACAGAGGCAGGATTACTTCCCTAGTCCTGCTCACCACACCATGCCTGATACAAGCCAGGATGCCATAGGCCTTCTTGGCCACCTGAGCACAATGCTGGCTCGTACTCAGCCAATTGTCCATCAGTACACCAAGGTCCCTTTCCATCAGGCAGCTTTCCAGCCACTCCTCCCCAGGCCTGTAGAATTGTCTTGGGGTTGTTGTGACTAAAATGCAGGACGTGACACTTGACCCTTTTGAAACTCATACAATTAAAAAAGCACTTGTCTTAAAGCTACTTGTCTTTCACAGCCAACCTTTCAGAGTCAGACAATCCTTTATGAAGAGACTTGGCAATGATGTTGCACTTTGTCTTTTAAAGCTTTCAGAGCTTACCTTTAAAGCAACCTGGAGCCCTGGGCAAGAGGCACCAATTCTCCATCAAAGGGTTCACTGGCTCTAGGCAGTTTCCTGTTGTCTCATCTGTCACTCTGTGAGCCTCCATGGCCCCCCCTGCATGCACTCTCATCATCTGCCTTTCATCGCACTCCCTCTTGTGTTTCTTACAAGTAGAAATGTAGTATCAGTAACACAGTTGTTTCGAAGTACAGTAAGAAAATTTGCACTTGTTCCCCCCATAGATGTTTGTGATCATGTTTCTCACACTTTCCATGGAGTTTTTCACAATTCACATGTGCTGTCATCCTTAGATAGCACTTTTTTCTTCTTTTTTTAGACTGAGAGGCATTTTCATCATGTCATCCTACAGGATGCTGCTCTATAAACTATAAACCAGATACCCCAAGAAGTGTTCATTGTCTATGTGTACTATTAGAGATATAAGTTCTATCTAACTATGAGATTTGCATAGGTGCCTAGCATACCAATAAAACAGTGCCCACATTTGGCATTTACAGAGTGCTTTTTCCAAGTTACCTTCTTCAACGTGTCTCACAGTTTTTCCCATTGCAAACAAAGAAAAAACAAACATTCAAACCATCACCACCACACTAAAGCCATCTACTAGTTATTCCCCTGAAATATGCTATCTTAAGTAGATATACCAAATGAACTCCTTAATGGAGAATGATTACTAGTTAAGGACTTTTAATAGCCTATTTCCTTAGTGTATGAGCAAAAATTGTATGGTTTGTTGGGCACAGGAATGAAGCTAGAGACAAAATTAAATAGTTGTAAGTTAAAGTTCATCCAGTCTTCCTGGTATGAAAGATATTTCTCTTCTTCCATCCAATGTGAAATTAAAAGTCTGTAAAACTCATTCTTTATTCAGTCCTGTTATTCCACCGGACTTGCTGAATGAAAAAAAGTTTTGATCTGGTCTCCTTCAGTTATGTGACACATCACTTGTCTCAGCAACCCAACTTTCCTTGACATTTCAGGATGACTGTGATGGCAGCAGCCTTTATCACTGACTCAAGTCCTTAACAGAAAATAAATAAATAAATAAATATTTAAAAAACCAAAACAAACAAAAAACCCACAACTGTAGAACTATTGCCTGCTTTTAAAGCAAGGCTCAAGGCTTACTGGGAGAAAAAGAAAGATTTTCATACTAAATATGAGATGTTTCTGATTCCTCTGATGAAATTAATTGTAAATAGGACAAGAATAATTCATTTTTAGAAGAAAACTGCCCAAAATATTGCCCCAGTGTGTGGCAGATGAGCTGCATACTAAAGTCATGTGCTAATATATTCTAATAACAAAGGTACTTCAAAGCTTTAGATGAACAGTTAAAAGCTGCCAAACTGATTTTTTTTTCCAATTGGATGTCACAGATGGTGCATGAAATTCACAGATAAATACTGTTGTTTAACAGCAAAACAGCGATCTTAAAAAAAAAAAAAAAAATCACTTAAAGGGACACTATTTACACCTGCCTTTCAAGAACTTAAATAACACATCCGTGCAAGTTGGTTTAATAAGCACTTAAATTATAATATTTTTATTCATTTTTATTTTGCAGACTCACAGATGATATTTTCCTCTGAGGTATACTTCAAGATTAGCTTGAGACCACCTGTTTGCATAGATTATATATGCCTCACTCTGACCATGGATAGGGCTTCTGGACATATCTAAATCATATTACATGCTCCATTTTGCACTGAACAAAAAACAATTCAGATGCACAAACACAAAATGCTGCATACCCACTTGGCAGATTAAATTTCTTGCTTTTTCCATATTTTTTGCTATACATATTTCTTCTTTGTCTTTCTGTAAGAGAAGTGGTATGACTATGCTGAGGAAGTTCAAAAAACTAAATGGCACATTCAGGTTGGCCCTCTTTATCTCGTTTTGAAAATCACTTTGCATGCAGATGTGTTAAGAAGATATGTAAAGTGCCATATTCTTTATTTTAGCATCATTTCTACCCCGGTACGCATGAGTTAATTCTGACTGTTTCAATTCATTAAACTTTAAGTAAAAGCTGGAATTATTTATTTAGAACCTAAAATTCTTTTTGCATCTCTTTCTTTAAGAACCAGTGAATACAAATTAATTAATGCTTTCCTATAAGTATTTAAATATGACTTGTGCTATTTCCAACAGATCTGGATGACTACTCATTGTATCAAATAAAATCTTCAGTTTAAATTTAAATCATCTACCTTAAGTGACTAACCAAAGAGAAATGGCCAAGGGAAAATTCATACACAAACTTTCAAAAGCAATGACCTAAAAACGTGTCAGCAACCTGCATGTTAACAGAAGACTATGCAGTCTCAACTCAGTGAATTAAATAAATGAATTATACCTCCATATCAGAGTAAAATGCTGGAGTGTTAATTATTTCTAAGGTCGAAAGAGAAAATACACTCATTTTACAAAATACAGACAAATCAAAACTACTCAGCTATGAGTAACAATTTTGCTGTACAGAAGCCAGTCTTAGAAATGACCCTCTGGTTTTCTCGTTTCACGTTATACTTCAGTAAGGTACAGAAGTTACAGCTATAGCTAAGTTACACTTCCAGAGTAGGCTATAAGTCTACCTCATGTTTAGTCCTTTGTAGGCACCTAGCTACCATGCTGGGAAAATATATCACTGATACGTATGTATAAAGAATATCAGCAGGTGTGAAGAAATTTCTGTTGTGCAGATTCAAGCACAATTAATTTGGGTCATTCGAGCACTTATTTAGTTGCATCATCAATCACAATTAATTATTTTCTTAACTTTTAATCGAATTATACTAAAAGGATATAAAGAAGAACAAAAGCTCAAGATGATATGACATTAGTAGCCCAAGAAGACAAAAGGCAAGGGACATGTCTAATGTAGAACAAAAAGGTAAGATTAAAAAGAAATGAACAAGCTTTGAGTAGAGCTCTGTACCTTCATGGACCCTAGTAAGTACCTGATTCTTATGCCATATCTATCTTTCATGAATGTTCTCACAATTTAAAAACCAGGCAACAATCAAGAAGAAATGGATGAATGGGAAAAGCCTTAGAAAATACTACAGAGGGAAAACACACTTGAGTATCAGAGAAGAAATACCAGTGCTTTCATAAATGAAAAGAACCAGAGGAGGAAAAACCGTTAAGATGAACAGTAAAATCCCCCTGAGGACATAGCTGTACTGGTGGTCTGAAATAGTTCATTTTAACAGTCTTGTAACCAGTTGCTCAAGAAAGACCAGTGCCAAAAACTGATGCCCAGAGAGTCACTTGAGAGTATCTTCAAAAGCAAAAATTTGAGTCCCTAAAAATTTGTAGTGTTTCACTCCACAAACCTAGCATAGGCTAGGGTAAAAGAAAATGGAACACATGATTGATCAATGCCAGAAGCAGAGTGGGATACAAGAATCAAAGAAACCCCCAAGAAAGTTATTCGTAGTGTAGCTGGGCAGGAAATCTGATCCCTGACACTTATTCATAATGCCCATATCCTTGTACCGCCCTTACGAGACTTGAAAATGGTGTCTTGTATCAGTAATGTGTACTAATCTTCTTTTTTTCTTCTCTTTTCCATCCCAGGAGGTGAATTAGTTATTCCTCTACTTGTAGAAGACCCTTTAGATATCCCTCCTATTGCTACTCGTGCACCTTTCATTACACTTCCCCCTACCTTTCGCCCCCTCCTCACCATTATTGAGACCACCAAAGATTCCCTGTCCATGACCTCTGAGGCGGGGTTACCTTGCTTGTCGGACCAAGGCAGCGATGGTTGTGATGATGATGGCTTGGTGATATCTGGGTATGGCTCAGGGGAAACCTTTGACTCTAACCTACCCCCTACTGATGATGAAGATTTTTACACCACCTTCTCCTTGGTAACAGATAAGAGTCTTTCCACTTCAATCTTCGAAGGTGGCTACAAAGCACACGCACCCAAGTGGGAATCCAAGGACTTTAGACCTAACAAAGTCTCCGAAACTGGTAGGACTACTACCACGTCTTTGTCCCCTGAGCTGATCCGCTCCACAGCTTCGTCCTCGACTGGGATGGTACCCAAATTGCCAGCCGGCAAAATGAATAACCGTGAGCTCAAACCCCAGCCTGACATAGTCTTGCTTCCGTTGCCCACTGCCTATGAGCTAGACAGCACAAAGCTGAAGAGCCCGCTAATCACTTCCCCCATGTTCCGTAATGTGCCCACAGCAAACCCCACGGAGCCAGGAATCAGACGGGTTCCGGGGGCCTCAGAGGTGGTCCGCGAGTCGAGCAGCACAACGGGGATGGTCGTCGGCATTGTGGCTGCTGCCGCCCTCTGCATCCTCATCCTCCTGTACGCCATGTACAAGTACAGGAACAGGGACGAGGGGTCCTATCAGGTGGACGAGACGCGAAACTACATCAGCAACTCAGCCCAGAGCAACGGCACGCTCATGAAGGAGAAGCAGCAGAGCTCAAAGAGTGGCCACAAGAAACAGAAAAACAAGGACAAAGAGTATTATGTGTAAAAAAGAATACTTATTTATATATAAATATATAAATACTTAATGAGATTTAACTATCAGAATCATTGCAGTGAACGAGATTAGGAGATATCGTTTGTGGGAAAAAGTATTGGGAAAAAAAATATCAGCAGTGACTGTTAATGTCTCAGTCATCACTTGGAGTCAGCAAACTCTGCCCTAATGTATTATAAAGCACACTTAGCGTTCTGGAGATGGCGCATACAGCTCTGCCCTGTTAGTGAACTTGGACGTCTCCAAATCTCCTCCTCCGCTGAACTTTCTGCAAAAGTAGAAGACTTCATGGCTTACTTGTTCCATATCTCCAAGTGAGTCTTTAACAATGTTCGTGATTCCTGACTGTATCAATAATTTTGCAGTTTAGTTATTTAAAAAAAAAAAAAAAAAAGAAAGAAAGAAAAAGAAAAAAATGCAAACATTATTAAACAACAACAAAAAAAATATCTAACAAACTGATCTGGCTGTGTCCAGCACACCTAATTTTTTTGAGATTGGAGGAGGGGAATAAATGATTTTGGAGATTGTTGGATTTTGATTTGGTTTGGTTTCTTGGGTTGTTTTATTTTTGATTTTGTTTACTTTTGGGTGTGGGAGGAAAGGGTTGAGAGGAATGTTGTGGGGGTGGGGAGCATGATATGTGTTGAGAAGAAATCTCGGAAAAAAAATCCATAATAAATAAAGAGAGACTATTGCCATATATGAACTCAAAAGCTACTCATGGTGTTTACTCTGCATATCTGGTTGTGTTGTCTCTAGAAACCGTCGTCTTGCAGTAAGTTATTTGCTAACAATGCAGTGAAAGTATGTGATGGGTGCTGATGAAGAAAATTATGGAGAGCTGGTCCCCTTGGATCTGCCACCAGGATTTGCAAATGAACTGAAGAATAGATGGGTTTGGGTCTGTTCTGATCAGAATCATTGGAATTATTTGAGAATATCACTTAGTATGCGTTAGCACAGCCAAACTACTGTTAAAAGGATTTGAAGATTCAAAAAAAAGGATGCTTAAGAAACAGTTAGTCATTCTGAGCTAAATATACCATGCAAAAATAAAGGAGCCTTCCTCCAGGTTCTAGTTCTGTGACTGACTGCAATGCATGCAAAAAAAATAAAAAATCAGTTTAATAAAGAGATCAGAAAGACACCACTGGAGTTCAACTTGTGATAAGACCCATAAAATGTATGAAAAGTTAACCACTTGTAAAAGAATGCAAAAATGTATAGTTTTTTTTTTTTGACACGAAACTGTTTTTTCATATGTAATACTTTAATTTTGTAGCTTGACATTTCAGATCATGTCTTTCCATTTGCCCTATTCTCTCTTTTCCTTCTCTTTTATATAAAAGAAAATAAAGCTGCTGTGACACACAAAATAATAAAGAAAAAGGAATTTAATAATATTATATATATATACACACAGATATATTTATCATGGTATGTTTGATGGGACGACTGGAACAGAAGTTCTGTTATGGTCTTAATGTGGAATAAGAATGTTCTTGAAGAACAGAGTAAAAAGAAACAGAAAACAAAAGCAAACCGTAAGATGTGAAGAAAGCGTGTGTTTTAGCTTTGTCACAGTTACCTGTGTCAAGAAAAAATACCTGAAAGTTTGTTTACATATTTTACTACTATTTTTTTTGCTAGTATAATTTCTATATGAATACCCTGAAGGTGTATATACTGTTTTATGGTTAAATTGGGAATGTCTTTTGTTTTTAACTGATTTAATTTGGTTGTTTGGTTCCTACATTTTCCCAGTTACTGTGAAAAGGATTACTTACTGTATAGAAAAATAGCCAGGTGGTTTGATGGCCATGCCTGTCACATACAAAAAGAAAAAAGAAAAAAAAAAGAGCAAATGAGGGAGAAAGAGAGAAAACCAACAAAAAACAAGATGGATTGAGAACTCTGAAATATCAGAAATGTACACTTTTTCTGTATACAGATGAAAACTAATCAGCTGTTTAGGTTTAGAAATCTACTCTTGCTGGTGTTCATAAGTCGCATGAATATTTGACTTTGAAGAAGTGTCATCAAATACACACACGCACATGGGAACTTAAATTCAAAGAAACAGCCTTCTCAAACACTTAGAGAAGCCGCTTTCATGTTAACAAATATTTTCAGTGTGTATGTGTGCGTGGTGCGTGTGCGTGAGAGGTTGAGCCTTTTTTTCCTTTTTTATTTTTTATACTAAAAAGAAAAAAAAGACAGGTTTTAAAAAGGTATGAAAGCACGATTTTAGATGATTTAACTGGCCAAAACTATATAGAGTTGATTATATCTTGATGTCTGTAAAAGATTGCTGTTCTTGGAGTCTTGGAGTCTTGTGAAATTATTTCCTTTCTTCCTTTCCTTTTTGCTTTCCTTTTTTAAGTTAAGAGGAAAAAAAACAATTACACTTTCCTTTTTTTGTGTAAGTTTCTATTGGACATTTTTGGGGAACATGTGCATTCCTGTATGTGGGCTTCTACCATATCCCTGTTGCTTTATGAACAATCTTAAGAATTTTTCTTTGAGTTATTGTGATGTTATTGCTTTTTTCACCGTTCTTTTTCTTCCTTTTTGATTCTTTTTCTTTTCTTATTTGCATTTTGTTTAAAGATACGCTTAGCAATAAAATGTTCTTCCCAAAGCCCTGGATGTTGCTGGGTTTTTATTTCCAAAAGACTTATGGGAAATTCCAACCCTTTAAATAGGAAAAGCATTCTCTAATGCAAGTATCCCACGAGTGTCTCATCAATAGATTACAAAATCATGCTTGTTATTCTTTCTTTAATCCAGTGAATCTTAATTCTTTCCTTTACAAGGCATAAATTCAACTTGAGAATAGATTCTACTTCATACCACTCCCAGTCATCACGACACTGTGTAAAAGAATAGTTTTAGAGCAGATCTTATTTCCTCTTTTTTTTTTTTTTTTCGTTCTTGTTCTAACATTTGCATGGGCGAGAATATTCATGCACATACATTTTTCATTCAGCTGCATTCAGTTTCTTTTGTGAATCATATTCTAACATCTTACAGATCCCTCACAAGGCTCTAAATCAGAAGTTCCTGTCTAAACTTCTCTCCATATTTGTCCCTCTCCTAAAATCATAACATTCATTGGTGATGAGTGGTACCTAATATTTGCAGTACTGTAACAGTCGCTTGACATGAGGAAGATCTAGGTGATAATGTAACTACGATATCTTCTCAAATGTTCTGAAAAAAAAAAATTATATTTTTGTCTCAATGTTTTTCTTAAACCTGTTATACTTCACACAACATTATGAAATGTTACGTGAAGGAATTTCAGCCTGAAGTACTCTAGCCCTGTTGCTACAGCCGCTTCTTTTGATTTTCTCTGTAACGTAATGAACATTTTATCACTTGGGCTAAATGAAAGTGTCAGAAATGAGGCTTTATGTTTACATAAAAGCTGTATGCTTATTGTGTAGTTTTGGCTGATCACAAAATCTTAGAATTTTTGAGGATAAAAGGGACAATCTAAGTCAGCTTTGGAGACCCCAGGGACCATGTCCAGTCATGCTTCGAATACTCCCACAGACTCCAGAACCAATTTTAGCCATCTGTTTGGTGTCTGACAGCCCTCACAGTAAGCAAGCTTTTTTGTTGTGTTCAGATGAGATATTTTTTGTATGCACACCCATTTCTTCTTATTCTTTTTCTGGGCACCACAGAAAAGAGCCTGATTAAGCCTTCTTTCTACGTGCAATTTATACACTATTCATATAGGTCCCCTCCCTGAATATTCTCTCCTTCAGGCTGAACAGCTCTATAGACCTCTCCTTGTACAGCAGATGCTCCAATTCCTTATCCATCTTTTTGGCCCTTTGCTGGACTTGCTCCAGTTTCTGGAAAATCTGGAGTAGACAATTACCATACCATGATCTCTCAGCTAGGGATATAGCTCTTTTTTCAAGAACCAAGGCTTGGTAGTTGCTTCTCTCATCATTTCCCTACAGGTAAGCAACATCTTACTTTTTTAAGATCGCTGCATGAGATATTTAGTGTACTCTTCATGAAACTGTTCTGTTTTCTGCAGAGCCTCTTAAGGCCAAATGCTAAAACACTTCATGAAGATTTGAGCACAGAAACACTCAGTTCTTCCTAGTTCCAGTATTACTTCCAGTTCCAGGCTTACTTTGATCCAAGACATGAGAAAATATTCTTCAGAGAGTCTAATCATAGTAATTTAAAAAAACAAATCTCTGCTCCCAAATTCAGTCACTGAGTGTTGCTGACTCCCAGCAAAGGCAAAGACACATGAATTATAATCAATGGACATGATTTGACACTTAAAGCTAAAGCTCTGCATTTTGTTTGTTTGTTTAATTAAACACTTTTTAAAACTATCAGCATGGAGAGAACCTCCAGGATCACAGACTTGTCATATTTCCTGTATGTACAGATAGATAGAATCATTAAGGTTGGAAAAGCCCACTAAGATCATCTAATCCAATCACTGAAGCACCCACCAGTGGTGCTGGCTATATCATATCTTTAAGTTCCACATCCACATTTCTTGAAAACCTCTAGGGATAGAGACACCACCACCTCCCTCTGCAGCCTTTTCTGTATAGCTGTTCCTATTCTATGATGCCAAATCTCTAGATGCTAAGGTTGGTATAGTCCAGAGAAGACTTCACATCAGAACAAACTCCTGCCTCACATTCAAGCTGAGGCAATGAGAAGGAAAGGCTTCCAGCTCTCAGCATCACACAGCCTCCTGGGGAGACCAGAAACTCTAAGAGAAGACTGTTGCCTGGATGGGTTCTGAGATGAAATTTGCCGTGACTGCAATGAAGTAATTCCAACAAGAGCTATCATTATAAATGTAGAAGGTTGGAGCAGGAAGTCTTGCCTTACAAACTATTACTGGAAAACTTTCACTGATGAGGAGCATCAACGTCTGTTGGGCCATTTAAGAAACAAAATTAAAACTTACCTAATTTCACAGAACACTACATCATGATGTTTCATCTCACTCTAGTTTTTCCTCAGATCATGCACACTGCATACTGCAATATTTTCTGTCTCCAAATGTTTCTGATAACCTGTATTCTCTCAAGGGCCTGTTCACATCATGTTTCACTGACCTATACATATGATGCCATTCAAACATATTTTCAGTAAACATTTTAGTCTACAGGGATTTAATGTTCATGGACTATTCACATGGATAACATGAGAGAGGACCAGAGCATGCACACACAAGAGTGTGTGTTGAACTGCATACACCTGAAAAAGGGCTTAAAGGCATTTAAGTGGATAATTCTTACTGAAAACAGGGAAAATCAGCTACACAAATACCTGTAAAAACTGAGGTCATTTCATTTCACTATAATGGTCAGATAATGTCAAACAACTAGTGTTAATTGCTTGGGCTTTTAATGTATGAAATAATATAGGCAAGTGGTGGAGAAGATCTCTGTAAACATATGGTTTACTGTATTACTTCCCACCAAAGCAGGAGACAAATTCAGAGGGCTGAAATTCAGAGGCCTGCTATAACTCTCCTGAACAGAAGTCCACTTCAACACACAAGCAAAGAACTGTATGAGCATGAGTTATGTGCTTGAATTCATTTGAAACTGTGTGATTCCAAACTCCGTACAAAACCAACAGAAACACAAACCCCTACTCCTGCCACCAAGCACAACCTCAAGTCATTCAAAATTTTCATCTGTCACTCCATTAATCTCTTGTCTTATCTGTTCACAGAAGACAACCAGACTATGTTGAGCAACCTCAACATAGAACAGCTGGGAAAAACTAAACATGCTTTTTTCAGTGATTTGTAAGCTAGGCACTATGTCTAACAACTTCAGCTGGAGCACACCAAAAATTAAACTCACTGGGAAAGATATTTAATACAATATCAATATATTTATTAATCCTGCCAAAGACTTAGGTACAGTAGGAAAAAATACTTGGATTTCAAAAGTAGTTACATAAAATGTTAAAATACTGGATAACAAAATGAGACTGATTCACATAATGAAATCAACAATGGAAATGGGAGAAATGAAGGTTCTGAAAATCATCAGACATAATTATATCCAAATGATTTCCTCAGTTCAGATAGTACTTCACAGTTCTCAGTCTTACAGTTTGGCAGAGTAATTTGCAGCAAAAATAAGCAAGTGGTAGTAACAAGAAATCTTTAGTAGAGGGATAGAAAGTGGGAAGATAATTCACAAAGTAAGACGAACTCTTCTGAGGAACAATTTCCAAAAGATTTTTGTAAGAGCAAATGGAAAGGTAGAAAAAGCACCCACATGTAGCATGCAGTCAGGTGCCTACTAAAGCAGTAGGTGAAGACTGGGATTTTGGTTTCATAGAATGGCTTGGGTTGGAAGGGACATCAGTGATCAGCTAGTTCCAACCACCCCACTGTATGCAGAATTACCACCCACTGAATCACGCACTAGATCAAGTTGCCCATAGCCACATCCATCCTGGCCTTGAAGTCCCCAAGGATGGGAAATCCAGAGCTTCTCTGGGTAACTTCTTCCAGTGCCTCACCATCCTATGAGTAAATAATTTTTCACTAGTATCTAATCTAAGTCTTCCCTCTTAGTTCAAAACCATCCCCCTAGTCACTATCCCACTGTGTAAAAGGTCAGTTTCCCTCTTGATCGTAAGTATTGGAAGGCCATAACAAGGTCTTTTCAAAGCCTTCTCTTTTCCAGGCTGAACAAACCCAGCTCCCTCAGCCTGTCTTCATAGGAGAGGCATTCCAGTTCTCTGATCATCTTCATGGCCCTTCTCTGGACCCACACCAACAGTTCCATGACTTTTTTTTATGCTGGGGGCCCTGAACCTGGATGCAGTACTCCAGATGGGGCATCACAAGGGTAGAGCATAGGAGGACAGCCTCCTATGGAGGATCTCCCTCTCATTGCTGGCCATCCCTCTTCTGTTGCAACCCAGGATACAGTAGGCCTTCCAGGCTGCACACTGCAGGCTTATTTTCCAAAGTAAGATATAGGAAGTGTCAGCAAAACTATTGTTTGTGTAATTCAAATCAAGCCCTCTTTGTCCATCTGCATTATAGACTAGACTTTACTTGCATCTTGCATTTGGGTTTTCACCCCAAATCCCAACCTCACCTAGGCATAAAGAACAAGACTCTTTCAGTAGGTGTATTTGCACTCTTTAAGTATTTGATCTTCAACACTTCTGCTGCATCATATAATGCTTAATGGTTTATTCAGTCTTGACTATTTCCAGATTCACAGACATTAATCTACATCCATAGTTACCTTGTGAGTTGTTCCCTGTATCTCCTCTGTGTAAGGGTGGAAAATAAGACAAAATTCCTGCCTGGGGTTATATCTGTAGTTGTAACAAGCTTAGCCCTCAAACCTTCCAGACTCCTGCTCTCTTTACTCGTGTTTCTAAAATGCACTGTCTGTGGTGCTGCCAGAAGTAAAATACACCCAGTCCTCACATTAACTTTAGCTTCTCCAAATAAAGCTCTGGCTGTCAGTTTTCAAAGACTTAGGGCATATAAAAGAAACACAGGAATTTCTAAAAAGACAACAAGCCCTTTTTAAAATAAGAAAGAACCATTTTAGAATGGAAAGTATTGGGTTATCAACTGCTTATTAAAAGCCTACTTATTTTTATATATACACACCAGTAAAACCATATGTATGCGAATTCATTTGAATACCCAAATCAACTTCTATTCTACCAACATTCTTTATGGGCTGCAAATTCCTGCAGAAAATCACTGCCTCAATCTGTAATATTTTGCTATAAACAAGTTTTTAAACCAATTGTGATAACATCAATGACAACACAATATTATTACACATAATTATAGGAATTAAGACTATACATCATACTACAGTTCTTCAAATCCTGGGTCAGTGGAAGTTGAGGTTGATTATCATTCACAATCTGCACTGAAGCACATAGTGTTGCCAAGATTCCAGCTAACAAAGATCTTGTTATCTGGATAAATTGGGTTATAACTATTACAAGCACTTAAAACCTAATATTACTTCCTTTGAAGCTAATGGAAAAACTTTCCTTAAAGTAAACAGAGCACATTCTCATTCCACAATCCTCTGTTTTGTTTTTAAAACGCTGTGGACTTTTTTCACCCCATTTAACTCACAGTGTTCACTAATTTTAAAAAACATTAGCCACACTGTGATCAGGAACAAAAAAAATCACAATGTTCTGCATTGTAAAGATTTATTCAGTAACAAGGAAAATTTTGGAGGGCAGTTTTTACTTCCTAAGACCTTGCTAACACTCTCTCTAGTAAACTGCCAAAAGCCTAGGATTCTCAGTTCACTTGACATTTCTGGGCCCCTCAAAAGGACTAACTTTTAGTGACCATAACGTCAAGATTTCTCCTAAAGATCTATAAATACATATAAAATTATTGTTTTTATAGCTGGTAACACCATGTATTATTACTTTCCCATTGACCTAGTGCCATTCTTCTCAAACAATGGAACAAAATAAACTCTCTGGGTAAATGCAAACCCAGTCCATCAGCTAGGCCACTGCATTAAACATACTGGGCTACTGTAATTAATGTACACATATACATGGAAACTGCTGAATCACAGCCTGAACCTCTGATTGATCACCTGAGGTGAGCAATGAGTCAGTGCTGGGAGCACAGGTGAAAGCAATTCACCTGTGCTGCCAGAAGGGGTAGAGCCTGGCCCCACCTCTCCTAGACCCATTTAAGAGCTGACTACAAGAGGGGAAGGATTACTTTCTGGAGATCTCTCCTCTGGAATTTTACAGTGAGCTCAGGATAAGGGTAAGTACTCCATCTATTCTTTCTTTGGTGTAATAACCTGCTTAGCTAAGCTATCTTGTTTTTTTTGTAATTGTAACAGCTGTATATTCATTGATTATACACTTGGTGAGCCAGGCAGGCTAAGTATACTAAAATTAACTTTGTGTCCTTTATAGGATTTCTACAAATAGGTTGGGGGAGGGGGGAGCACTACCCCCCTAGATAGAATGATTCCAGGGCAATTCCTAGGATCTGTGGGATCTTCCTATTATGAACTAGCAGTTACCATTGAAAAGTGAGGCCCCCTACATGTTATGGGAAATATCTCCCCATATCTCATGGCAGATTACTTTCAGGGGCTTAACAAAGATATACTAATCACAAAAGAAAGACTGTTAACTGCCTCCGCAGTGGCATGGCCACTATCAACTGCTTTAAATCATGCTGAAGTGAAGAATAATAATTTAGAAAATGAAAGCCAACTTTCAATGGACTACAACGATAAGTTAGAGCAAGATCTTGGCATGTTAATGGGGAGGAAACTAATTCTGCATCTTCCAATAGGTCGAGTTCATAACACTTCAATAGACAATGACCATACTCCTGAATCAACAGACTTATTTGATCGGGAAAATAAAAATTCTAAATTAGATTTCAAATCTCCGATTTCGACAGTACCACTAGAGGTCCATCCTGTTATAACTCAGAACACAAAAGAAGTACAAAAAGTACAGTATAGACCAGCAGGAGTGCTGCCTGATCAGTGGTCCCCCTGCCCAGACTCATTTGCATACAACAGCCTGGCTATATACAGCAATGGAATTGATGGATTTTAACACAGTGATTTTTGGCAGAAGCCTAGAGAAAGTGTGCCAGCCTGGTTATTAAGACTGTGGGATTCTGGGGTGGGAAGTGTTTTGGTGAATGGTTTGGAAAAATCCAAGCTGCTCATCGTGACTGTTCATCCTGCTCTCAGGCAGGTAATCAAGATCTTAATGAAGACCATTCTATAGTAGAATGGTAAATGGCACCCTGCTACTATTGCCGAATAAATCTGATATACCTCTATGTACAGGGATGTGGTCCTCCATGGAGGACCTTCAAAATTATATCCACAAACTAGGTGTAAGGGGAGCAATTTATGAAGACACATTTGGTGGCCCTGATATGGTCAAATTCTCAGCAGGGATGAGAGACTTAATTCTACAGCAAGCCTCCTCCCATTTGTATGGTAGTTTGGTCTCTTATTAAATTCCATGGTGGCCTCAGAAGCTGTAGTTCAGTAGGCTGCCCAGTTAGTGGCTGACCTAGGAGGAAAAGAATGCCTGTGGACAAGGTGCAACGCTTGGACATTAGAAGAAGCTGAGGTTCTGCCAGTGATTAAAACCAAGAAGCCAGCTACTTGAGCTCCTCAATCAGGGCCCATAAGGTTTTCCTGAAAACCCATGTTTAATGATTTAACTTGGGCTAGGGTCCAATTTGCTAAGATTGACTGCCAGCCCAATCATCTCCTTCTCCAGCTTTGGAGACAACTAAAGTACAATCAAAAAATTTCAGATCTACTCTAAGAAGCCAAGGGTAAGAATTATAGAAAGAGTACCAATGATGACGCGGAACTTTTTTCCCAATAGAAAAAAGCCCACTCAGGTGTCTTAGGTTACAGTGCACAAGCCACCTGAAACAAAAGACTTGACTTTGGCTCAATTAGTGGTGTGACGAGGTATGTTAGCCCCCCTAGGGCCTCCAGAAGGGACCGGAGGCCCTATATAGAGTTGACAATATTCTGGTCCCGGAAAAACCTCCAGAGAGTTATGGCACTTGTCAATACTGGAGCAGAAACATCAATTATCTATGGAGATCTGACTAAATTTCATGGAGACAGAGTGATAATTGGTGGTTTTGGGAATAGACTATTCCAACCCAAACATGGTTGAAATTGGGGGTTGGCCGTCTCCCGCACTGGGAGTATAAGGTGACTATTGCCCCAGTCCAGGAATATGTCCTGGGCATAGATAACTCTATGGGGTCTGGCTTGTGGGACTTTGACAGAGATGTATCTGGGCAGTGCAGGCAATATTAAGAGGCCATGTGAAACACGGGCCTATTTTCCTGCCCAAACCGCACTGGATTACTAATACAAGGCAGTACAGACTCCTAGGTGGGGAAGATGAAATATCAAGAATGGCACAAGAATTAGAAAAAGTAGGCATTACAAGACCTGCACACAGCCCATGTAATTCCCCCATATGGTCAGTGTGAAAGTCAGATGGCACGTGGAGAATGACGGTGGATTATAGAGAATTAAATAAGGTCACGCCACCAATCTGTGTGGCCATACCCAATATTGCCTCCCTAATGGGCATGTTAAGTAGGGAGATAAAAACATATCATTGTGTCCTAGATTAGGAAATGCCTTTGTCAGTATCCCAGTTGCTGAGGAATTGCAAGATCAGTTTGCGTTTACGTGGGGAAGGTAGGCAGTGGACCTTTCAGGTCCTGTCACAGGGGTACGTGCATTCACCAATGTATTGTCATAATCTAGTGGCACGTGACCTGGCTAATTGGAAAAAAAACTGATGATGTTAACTTACATCATTATATTGATGATCTCCTGTTGACATTTGACTTGCTGGAGCTGGTAGCACAGGTGGCAGATTCATTAACTGCCTATTGACAACAGAGAGGATGGGCTGCAAATTCTCAAAAGGTGCAAAGTCCAGGCCTGTCCATAAAATTCCTGGGGGTGGTTTAGTCAAGAAAGACCAAAGTACTACCCAGTGCTGTCATAGATAAGGTTCAGGAGTTCCCAGTCCCTACAACATTGAAGCAGCTGCAAGAGTTTCTAGGCATATTGGGTCATTGGTGTTCCTTTATACCTCACTTGCATGGCTGCTAAGGCCACCATACAGACTCTCAAAAAAGGGACAGCTATAGGACTGGGGGAAAACAGAACAGGATGCTTTCCAACAGGCAAAACTGGCAGTTAAAGAAGCCCAGGTATTGGGTATATTTGATCCTACCCTCCTAGCCAAGTTGGATGTTTATTGGCTTTGGTTGGGGCCTGTGACCATGCCAGCATTCTGTTCAGACCCCCATTGGTTTCTGGTCTCAGGTCTGGCACGGAGCAGAAGAAATACAGTATGATTGAAAAATAGTTATTGGCTGCCTACTTTGTGTTACAGGCAGTAGAGCTGATAACTCAAACGGCTGAAGTTTTAGTTAAGACCACTTTGCCAATTCAGGGGTGGGTGAAAGATCTGACCCACCTTCCTAAGACAGGGGTGGCCAAAGCACAAACTGTGGCACGATGGGTCGCCTGCCTCAGCCACATGAGTTGTCTGTCTTCATCACCATTGAAAGATGAACTTCAGAAGACCCTGAATATCCTGAATATCTGTACAGGCAGTTGGACTGTGTACTGGGGCTCACTCTTTGGATTGCACAGAATGGACTATCCCTGCCTGGCCAATCTGGAGCAAGGACGTGTGGTTAGACATGTGGAATGCAGTTAAACACAGGACAGTACGTGTCTACCATGTTTCTGGCCCCTATAGTCACTGGGAAATGATGAAGCTGATATGGTGGCCTGAGTTCAATGGATTGAGAATTCACCATCTGAGAACATTGGCTGTTGGTTACATCAGAAGCTACGGCATGTGGGACAAAGGACAATGTGGGCAGCTGCTAAAGCATGGGGTTTGCCCATACAGCTACCTGACATCGTCTAGGCATGCCAGGCATGCTCTAAGATGAGACCGAGATCGTTGCCCAAAACAACAGCCCATTTTGTAGGGGACACAGTCCTCTCCAGTGATGGCAGGTCGATTACACTGGGCCCTGTCCTCTTTCTGAGAGGGTGAGATATGCCCTGACCTGCATCCACACTGCAAGTGGGCTACTGCAGGCCTATCCACCTATCCACTATTGAAAGCAAACCAGGCATAAACCATCAAGGCGCTCACTGAACTGATGTCTGCCTATGGGACGCCTCAAGTCATCGAGATGTTGTAGGCAACTGCGAGGCCCCCCCACAGGGTGTGATGCGATAGGCCCTCTCTCTGTTCTATGTTTGATGTGTGGCATGTGCCCTTAGGGGCGTAGATGAAGTACATAGGTTATATAAGCTAGAGTTCACGTGTAATATCCAGGTCTATAAATATCTAAGGTGTGGGGGGCAGAATGGCGAGGCTGGACTCTTTTCAGTGGTGAGTGGAGACAGGACAAGGGGAAATGGCTGGAAACTGCAGCATAGGAAGTTCCGCACAAACATGCGCAAGAACTTCTTTACAGTGAGGGTGACGGAGCACTGGAACAGGCTGCCCAGGGAGGTGGTGGAGTCTCCTTCTCTGGAGATGTTCAAGACCTGCCTGGATGCCTACCTGTGCGACCTACTGTAGGGAACCTGCTTTGGCAGGGGGGTTGGACTCGATGATCTCTGGAGGTCCATTCCAACCCCTACAATTCTGTGATTCTGTAATAAACGCCATTTTGCTGTTCATAATATTGGTGTGTACGTGCAGTCATTTGGTACTGGCCTGGTTTTAGGTCAGTACCGTAGGAGGCAATGCAACATTGAGAGCGACCAAAGGACTCATTTTACTGGTGTAATGATACAGTGCTGAATTGCAATTCCACCATTGCATTGAATGGCAATTCCACCCCCCATATAATCCCATGGGGGCAGGCCTAATTGAATGTTATAATGGTATTCTTAAGGCTGCCCTGAAGACAGACTCCCAGTTCCTGCAGGGGCTGGACAAAAAGACTCTATGAAACCTTGCAGGACCTGAATGAAAGACCCTCAGATGGCAGAGCCAGTGCCCTCAGAATGTTGAAGACAACATGGGCGGCTTCACTTAGGATCCAAATTACCTGATCATCAGGTAAGACCCCAGATTGGTAATGAAAATACTCTTCTGTTCCCTGCCCCTGTGAATTTAGATCCTGGCACCCATAGAATAAAATGGCCTTGGAAGGTGCAGGTTGGACCTAAGTAGTATAGCCTACTTGCACCTTGGGGGAGATTATTGGAGGTGGGAGGCTCAGTAGTCCCTTCAGTAATAGGTACATGACCTACTGGTATTGTGGTCTTCAATCTTCATTGCTAAAGGGACCCCCATCATGTCCCTGTGGCAGGTCAGGGCACTCCCTTTGGTGCCTAATATTATTATGCAGCCACAGACATCTGGCCAGAAGGTGTGGTACAGGGGGCCAGGATGTGCCTCAGTACAAGCTGAAGTATTGACTCAAGATAGAAATACGGCCTGTATCTTGCTCTGGAGAGCAGACCTTTCCCCCTCGTGCCTCTGAAACATCTGTATTACTCCCCGTGAGTCTTTGAGCCTTCAGGATCACTGGAAGGAGTAAAATGTCATCAAAGCATTCCAGTGTTACTGTCAGATCACGTGCAACACCTGGGGATGGTCTACATGGGACTGTTGGAATGTAGGACAGACCTGCACCTCACGACCACATGCCTCCAGTCACATTACCGAGCACTGGCCCATAAAATCGTCACTCGTCTTGAATTGTACCAACATGCATCATGATGGAAATTGTGTAAGCGTCGCGATATAGCAGATCTCTGTATTAGGAAAAGCTTATACTTTAGTCAACCTGATCATTGGTTCATGCCATGAAGGGGTGGAGTGTATAGGAACTGCTGAATCATGGCCTGAACCTCTGATTGAACACCTGAAGTGAGCAATGAGTCAGCTCTGGTAGTACAGGTGAAGGCAATTCACCTGTGCTGCTGGAAGGGGTGGAGCCTTGCTCCACCTCTCCTAGACCCATTTAAGAGCTGGCTGCCAGTGGGGAAGGATCTCTTCTGGAGATCCACTCTGCTGGAGTTTCACAAGTGAGCTCAGGATATGGGTAAGCATCCTGTCTTTTCTGCTTTGGTGTAATAACTGTGTAGGCAAGCTCTCTGGTACATCTCATAACTACAACATCTGTACATTCATTGATAGTACAATGAGTAATTACTTCATTCTCTTTTCTCAAACACTTTTGAAATTCTTAAAATGGATTTTATCCCTTGTGCTTTGTATCCGTTGCTCATGTTTTATGTCATAAGCTCTGGGATTGAATTATGTGGATAAATCCTTTTCTAACAGCAGGCCTTACTTATCATAGAATCACAAGGTTGGAAACAACTATAAGATCATCTAGTCCAACCATCTCCTCATCACCATTGCCAATACAAGTGCTAACCTATATCGTCCAGATGCCTCTTGAACACTGCCAGTGATGGCAACTCCACCACCTCCCTGGGCAGGCCATTCCAGTGCCTGACCACTCTTTGAAATAGTTCTCCTTATGTCCAATCTAAACCTCCTCTGATACAACTTGCGGCCATTCCTCAGTGTCCTGCTTGTTGCCTGGGAGAAGAGGCCAAATCCCTCTTCACCACAACTTCCCTTCAGGAGGTTGTAGAGTACAGTGAGGTCTCCCCTGAGCCTCCTCTTTTCCAGGCTGAACAACCCCAGCTCCCTCAGCCTCTCCTCATAAGACTTGTGCTCCAGACTTCTGTTTGCTATCACTCCTTGACGTGGCTGAGCCCAAATTTGCAAACTGCAATCTGGAGCCTAATAACAAACTTGTCTCGTTCAGGTTTGTATTGTGTGAATTTCATGAGTAACATGAACATTTCTTGGTTAGAAAAATATACCTGTACTTTGTGTACATGGGTGACTTCAGTTTTTCTGAAGGGCTTACAGTCTCTTGATTATGTGTGGAGGAAGACCGTGACAGCAAAGTCATATTTAGAAAAAAATTAATCAGTAAATTGGGCTTTTGGCTGAGGTTGGAGATGTTTACTTCAAAGCCTGAAAACAGTACCAGAGCACCTGGGTCCAGTTTCCTCATAAGGCACTACAGAGCGCTGCTCCTTCTGTGGGTTTGTTAGGTGTAATCAAATCAGACAGTCTTGCATGGAGCTGCTTGGGAATGCTGTTGTCCTCTTGAAAAAATGTTTATGCATCAAAACCTAGTGTAAAAGAAGCCTAGATGACAAATTCAAAGCTAAAGGAATAGATCTCTCCATCCTCACAGTGTTTGCTCATGGGAAAACAAGCAGTTCTTCTTATACCTTCTGTTCTGCTATCTTATAGTAAATAAATCAGTAGTCAGAACATTGTTCCCGACTGGACTGGACCGTGATATCTCGTGGTGGAAATTATCAGCTCTGAGTGCGTCTGTGCAGCTCAGGGCGGCACACTGCAGAGCTGGGCCGCAGGGGGCTCCTGTTGCTAGGCAGAGTTGCTAGCCTCGTGCACCCGGAAGTGCAGAGCCGGGGCCGGCGGCAAGGTGCTTTGTGCCCGCCCCTCAGCTGCACGGCCCACGGTTGGGTCCCAGTTTCATCAGTGTGTGGAAGAGGTGTACGTTGTTTAAACCTGGTGAATACTAATAAGCTGACAGGCTTAGCGGCCTTGACTGTGAGCTGTAAGCAGCACATAGCTACCAGGATGTTGCCTGGTTCATCCTTTCACAAGTCCAATGCCTGTATTTGGAAACAACCAAAAAACACCCCCCCAACCTCCCTCTCTTTCCCATTATTAGATATGTTGTCTTTGGTTGAGCTCTACCTAGTAAGATACAGACAAAAACTTCTATTAAAATTCCAGAGATGAATTTATTAACTGCAGACCTGCTTAACTTGGTACCTTGACTAAATTCTGCTTGCTTACATTGTTTCCCTAATCACCTAGGGTACTTCACCTGCTAGACTTTTTTTCTCCCCTTGCAGCAAACCATTAGGCATTACTTTAAAAGAAGAAAGAGGAAGAGAAGAAGAAAGAAAGAAAAAAACAAACAAACAAACTTGCCTTACTTTGGAAGATGTTCAGAGTAAATACCTGTGGTTAAATCTGCTGCTGTGTTGTGTCTGTGGGCCCTATGGTGTATCAGGACCTGATTTTTATCTTGGGTCATATTTGATTCGAATAGCTTGTTTTCCTAGCACCTGAAGCACATTGGAATTATTATTTACCTGATTCCAACCATCTCAGGGTTAGTATGTTAAACAGACATGAGGCCTTGCTGTAGAGATGTTGGGGCAGATCTCTTCTTACTACCTGCAACGGGTGTCCCCAGCCTTTTCCTTATGGTCCCCTTGAATTTAGGCTGAGACCAGGTATTCTGGGATCCACAGCCCAAACTCTGCCTCCTGCTCCTCCGAGGGCATCGGTATTTCCCTTCTCTCTCAGTGTTTGTGAGGCTATTTGTGGAGAGCTGTGTGTGGTTCTAGGATCTTCAGTACAAGAAATATGTGGAGCTATGGAGGAAAGCCCAGCAAAGGGCCATGAAGGACTGGTTAACAAACTAGAGAATCGTTCCCAAGGTTGACAGAGCTGGAACTGTTCAGCCTGGAGAAGACCCCAGGGTTTCCAGCAATATGTACAAATACCTGCAGTGAGGATGTAGAGAGGACAGAGCCAGCTCTTTTTGGTGATGTCCAGTGATGTGGCATGACAGGAGAGATAGGATAAAATAGCATCAGTTTATTTGTTTTCAGGTAATGCTTATGATATTGGACTCTGTATTCAGTTGTGGCAGATTGTAGGCTGTCCCTGTTAGGCTCACAAGAGGATAGATGGACAGTAAGAGGATAGATAATACTTATTGTGATACTAAGGCCAGCAAAGATGACTGAAGCTCATCTCTGTTTTAAAAGGAACTTCACTTGTTGACAAACAGTTAAAAACAAAAATGCCTAATTTTGTTTTGGGGAGGAGGATTCTCCCCCAGACTTCTTGGTTAGAGGAACATGTTTTTAGACAACAGACAACTTAAAGAAGTTTTTATCTACAAGGTCACATTTGGCATTCCTAGAGACTGTTCTAGTACAAGGCATCAGATTTCCTTCCTTCGAACTCTCAGCTACTTTTAACCATAAGATCATTTTGTCTCAAACTTATTTGTCACTATCCATGCCTGTTAAACCACCCTGTAGCAAAAATTTGGTGTTAATCTCTGGCAGCATGTGCTGAGATCTTAATGCTGACAAAGCTTTAAAAGGGATAGCCCAACTACACTGCTGTAGCAAGATGTTTTTGGAGATTTATCTTGGATATGGAAAACAGGATAGGCCAGGAATTGAATCTAACCCATTTAATGAATGGAAAAGAATTTGTGATTGAGGAATGCACATACAGGGATGTAAGCATAGTTCTATATTTTAAGGTGAATGAGTAAACAGTCAGCACTATAATAAATCTCCAAGACATTTGATCCCAATAAACCATCTTAATCCTCAGGGCTATTCTGGCACTGAGAGATAACTGCACAGAAGCAGAAATGTTCTTAGCATAAAACCCATATCTATGTTTATTCTGCGCATTAGAGTTTCAGACTCCTCTCTCTTCTTCCTCAACACTGATGTGCACTTCATCTGCAGTCTGCCAGCTCCTTACTTCGCTATTAAGAGCCTTTTAATTTGGATTTTTATTGTTGACAGCAAGGGCTAAGACAAAAAAAATCTAAAGATAGAGTAAGGCTTGGGCTGAGGCTTCCCTAGTGGCATGCCCTCTGCTTCAATGATGATTCACTAGGGATAAGAGTTTTTTTTTTTTTTTTTTTTTTTTTTTTTTTTTAATTAGCCATATATGTGAGCCTGTGCTGTGTGGGAGGATGTATTTCTACACGTCTGCACTTAAAATGCCTACGAGCTGAATGTTTTTGTGGCTATTGTCTCCTCGTTGCTGCACTGTCTTCTTTGTTGTCTGCATTTCAGACAATGTGCTATGGCTCAGAAATGCAGAGTCAGTAAAGTGTTGAAACTTATTTAATTTGTTGTCCTGACTGAAGACTGAATCACACTTTAATGGTTGAAAGTGAGTGTATGTCCTATATCTAGAAATAGATAGCTGGTCTTCAGGTTGCATCACCATGTCATACTTGCATCCCTCAACCAAATCCTCAGCTAAGGAGGATCACTGACATACTGCAGCCCCCCCTGCTGTTTAAGACAGAGCCGCATGCAAGGTGCTGTGATTTTTCCTTTTATTCTGGTAGTCTTCAGCCCAGCATTTACCACTCTATTATTTCAGTCCTTGAGTCTAAGGACATTCCAGCCCAGCACAGAATGTCTGATGGTGCTTGTCTGACCCTAGTACTCTTCTGGCCTAAACTGTGAGACAGAATTGAAACTGGGAGTACTATTTATAGTTCAGAAATCTCTTGAATAAATATGAAGATTGTTCCATCAAACTTGTTCATTGGTCAGTTTGTGAAATATTCTTGGCTGGGTGGAAGAATGGCTATTACATACCAGGTTTTGGCTCAGCTCAGAATTATAAATTAAAGCTAATTTCTGCCCCCCCCCCCCCCCCCCCCCCGGGAGGACAGTAGGGTTGAGGTGTTGCCTAGAATGACTTTTTCATCTATTTTTTTCTGAAGTTTCTTAGAGAAGACAGTTGTCTGTAGCTTGGCATGCTAAATAGTAAAGTATTATGTCTAATGTATTCATCTTATATGTTGTATAATCAATGAATGTACAGGTGTTACTATGAAATAAGAGAGTTTGGCTAAGCAGTTTATTACACCAAAGAAAGAATAGATAATGCTTACCCTTGTCCTGGGCTCACTGTAAAACTCCAAAGGAGGGATCTCCAGAAGAGATCCTTCCCCACTGGCAGTCAGTCTTAAATGGGTTTAGGAGAAGTGGAGCCAGGCTCCATCCCTTCCAGCAGCACAGGCGAATTGCCTTCACCTGTGCTCCCAGGGCTGACTCACAGCTCACCTCAGGTGTTCAATCAGAGGTTCAGGCCATGATTCAGCAGTTCCTATACACTCATCTAATACACGGAGAAACAGTGGCATTAAAAAAAGAACAGGGGAAGTTGGGTCATGCATTCCTGCAGTTAGCTAACATCTGAAGCAGGTCTAGACCTGGATCCACAGATTTTGTTCATGTGCTTTCATCCTAGATAGATGTCATACCCATTTTTTTACTAACTTTCAGTAAGTAGATGCAATTATTCCAAAATTAATACAAAGTAGGTGAACACAATTCAGAGGAGAGAACAGGTTTATAAGAAGAGCTGTTCACTGAATACACATATGCCTGTATTATTCCTGAACTGATCATCAAAAGAGCAACAATCTCATCTTTGCCCACTACATGACAGATCAATTATTGAGAAAAAGGATTCAGGAAATAATAAACAAGTCTAAAGAACTCCCAAGCTTTGGATAAATTCCTTATTAGCAAAAAAAAAAAAAAAAAAAAAAAAAAAAAAAAAAAAAAAGTTGATCTCAGTATTGTTTGACATGAATTATCCAGCCTACTTCAGAACTGTTTTGTTAGGAATAAGACATACTGCAAATTCCAAGGTTCCCACCAGATTAACCTGCCACTTCAGTTCCTGTGATTTACCAGATGCCCATTGTTCTTCGAAGTGAGAATATGGCTGCAAGGAGCTGATTCATTGCAAAATAATGGCTCATGTCATACTCATCAAATTAACACTGTTCAGTACACCATTAGCTACTTGCAACCATTGTGCTAACTTATTTTAACATAAACTGATATCTTCTGCATCACTACAATCTGGGGGAACTTGGGGGTCATCAGTTGTCCTTGCGTTTCTGCAGCCCTAAACTTCATGGGGAGTGCAGCACTGCCAGCAGGCTCACAAGAGTAGAGCATGGCAACACACCACCTCCTGCTGCTGCCCAGGCTGCAGCCAGCACCACAGGAAATTCAACTCAGCAAGTCACCCAAAACATCTCATTAATTAGATATCTTCCTTTACCTACTTACATAAAAACTATTTAAAAAAAAAAAAAAAAAAAAAAAAAAAAAATCACTCTAACAGATGCTGCATGCTTTCAGATAAAACCTTTTTAGGCTGGTTAACATCACTTTTACAATATTACTGGGCCCTAAGATTTATTAAAGATTAGCAGTACTAATGCCTCAGAAGGCATGAAAATGATTAAATTATCATACAAAACACTGTAGTTATGTACAGTGCAGAATAAAATAAATTGAACATTTTTATTTCAGCTAATAAAAGTGGACGAAGGCAAAGCAGAGAAATAACAGTGCAGAAATGAAGTTTGTAACTTTTTAAAAAAGTTGCTCATTAGTAAACTAATAAATTAAAATTTCTCACCCAGAAAAACCTTGCATTACTGCTATTAGCAACACTTATGAGCAACAAATCAAGGAGAGATGTGTAATTTCTTTTCTTTAGAAAACACTTTTTTGAACATTTGTCTGATTATACAATTTACACATGCATTTGTACACTATATCCACTGGTTTGACATTTCATATGCTTAATTTTAATCAACTGATTAAAGTATGTTGTTCTATCCACCAAGCGAAAATGGTTATATTTAACTTTTCAAAACACAAGCAGATTTCATTGATAGCACATGAAAACCTCTGCAACAAATATCCTTTATCTAGTTTATGAACATTTTTAGCACATAACAGAAATACTGGGTTTAATTGCTATCGTTGCTCCATTACAAGAGGTTCCTTCACCTACCAAAGCTGCAGTATACTTATGTTCAAGATTCAAATTATTTTATACCTAATGACTTAATAGTACCTAATAGAGCATTAGTAACAGAAGTTATAATTGCTTTCAACCCATCTTACTTTAACAAGCCTTCTGTAAGTTGCTAAACAGCCTTCATCCTGCCAGAGACCACTGCCTACCACTTTCTTCACTTCACAGTCTAAAGCCAGCAAGACTCAAAATCATCACTTCTACCATATGCATATGTGTTTACAAATGTATAAACACAGTATAGGTGTCTATATATAAAACACTAAAGTTCCCCTCCCACTACCTCTTTTTGCTCACTTGTACAAGACTAGAACTTCTGCAGAAAGGTTCCAATCCTCATCTGAAGACTTGATGGAAGGCCTCTTCACACCTGGTTACTCTGCCCTCATAATTAGTAACGAGTTTTCTTCCAATTTAAATGCACCTGGTCTTAAGTTTTCTCTGCTAAATAGAAGAGCATTTTGGCAACTGCTGTTTTCTCTTTAGGTAGACATTTATCTACTCTTTCCTACATTTCCTTAAAGCTTAAAATAAAAATAAATATAAACACACTGATTCTTTAGCTTTTTCACTGCATGATATTTTCTTGTATTTCTAAACTATTTTTTCATCTCTTTACTGTCCTTTTCCAGATTTCAGTGCTTGTTAGGAAAAAACAGCAAGCATCAGATTGAGTGTACCAGCCAGTTTCAGATGCTTTCTTGTTGTAAAATGAAACTAGCATCTTCTTATTTCAACTCATTTCACCATTCATTTGTGAAAAGAACAAAAGCAGTTGCTCCAGAGACCTTTTCCCTGTATGAGTACTGAGAAAGAAAGAAACATGTTTAATTACCATCTTGTAGGCTTTCCCTGTGCTTTGTATGGTGGAATAATCATGGAAATACAGAACATTACTAATAACCCCACCTCTGCACATAAAGGCTTTAACTGTGTCAGAGGACTTTGGAATATGTTCTAGCTAAAGGAGACTTTATGCATCACTGAATGTCTGTCACCTGTGCTGGTAAGGCTCTGAATTCTGGTGGATCTTTCTAAGCTTGTGTACACCTATTTTAGCTTAACACAAGTGTTTACTATGAACAATTAGCCCTGTTGTAACCCAGAAGGAGGAGTGCTAAAGGTAAAATACCTGCTTCACAAGCAGCTGAAGACCCTATTTTATTAACATTTAATTTGATTCTGCTATTACACATGATGTTTTGTAACTGTAACATTAACATTCACTATATATATTTAAAGCTCATTTATTGAAGCAATTAAAAATGTGTTTAACCAGAAAACAAGGATGAGACTCACCACTGCCATAGCAGCAAAAAATAGAATAAAATAAAATAAAAATGGAAGGCTCTTACTCATTAAATAGCATGAAAGAAAGGATAAGCCAACTATTTCAATGTCCCAACACACAACTGAAAGGATATTTGAGAAGATGGCAAAAAAAGAATAGGTTAATTTAGGTCATACATCTAAACTGAGCTGCATTTTCTTCATCCCTCACAGCTACAAGACCCAAAAGACGCTACCATATGAAGCACAAAAAAATAATAGTCCTGCACATTGTACCAGGCTGAGGGCTACCTCCAACAAGGAAAATGATGGGCTACAGCTTCTGTCTCATACACTCTCTCTGCTAATATCTGATTGCTCCCATTATGTCAGTGCACCGCATGAGCCACTGAAAGTGAGGGTGTTAACAGAGTCTCTGCTATACATTACAACACTTTCAAGATATGCCATACAAGGCTAATTTTCTGTCATTCTCAAGTGCATTATCTGATCTTGATCTCTCTCAAGATGAAATCTAAGGTCACAGCTGCAGTAAAACCTCTTTATATCATTCCCATAAAAAGCTGGAGGAGTTGTTTTCTTAATTGCTTGAAGTTTTGTTTTTTTTTTTTTTTTTTTTTTTTTTTTTTTTTAAGACAAGCATTGAGAAGAGTTTTGTAATGCAAGTCAGGAACGATAAGCGAAAAGGAAAGTGTAGATTTTATATAAAATATTTTCACATTGCTCAAATCAGAAGGGAAACTGACAGCTGCCCCCAATTAGAAAAGCAGCTTAGGTTAGCTGTGCTGTATCACACCCGATGGGGCTACCGTAGTGCAGTTAAAGAAACTGTCATGAGAAGCAAGAAATCCAATTTCATTCCCCCCTCCCTCTTCTTGAGATAAGAGAGGTCTGCTATTGCAGGCTAAAGATTACAGATGATTTCCACATGCACATCCATGTCATCCTCTTTTAACATTCTCATATGAGCACTGATGATAAAAATCCATAGTAGTAGAGGTTAAAAACAGTTTCAGCCTAGTGTAAAACACCACCAGGAAGAAACAAAAAAAAAAAAAAAAAAAATTACTGTAGCAAGAACAATAGAAATAGCTAAGTTTAAAATGTATGGGGTTTCTGGCTTTCCTTCTGAATAGATCAAATGCAGAGTTTGCGTGACTGCTGCCAGCCATTTTCTTTTAGCTGCACTTCTGACCAACTTGAAGCAATTTTTCTCCCTATTGCCAGTAGGTTAGCACTATACTACCTCCCTGATGGTTCAACAACATCAAAAGCAAATCATATGCAACATCCCCCTCCCAATTTGGTCCCACTAATTTAGTCTGCCAGCAATTAAGTGCTGGTAACAGCCACGTTCCATGTAACCCAAACACCTGTCCCCTAGGGTCTGACAGGAGATTAATATCTAATATTGCATAGATGACCAGAAATAAATAACGCGCACAGAATATCAAGCTTAAACTAAGAATGAGTTGCAGCACAGACAAAGCAAAAGAGATTTAAACACAACAGAGTTATCCCTCAGACAATGCCATGGTTTTATGAATTTTGTCATTAGTATTTGTACAGTTTATAAATATACAGTTAGATAAGTAGTACGGCTAGAATGGTATTTTACAGGTACATAGAAAGATTATTGTAGTAGAAAGAGACAATCAGAAATGAAATGCTCACCCCTGTCCTAGGCTTGCAGTAGAAAACTCCAAAAGGAGAGCTCTCCAGAAAGTGACCCTTCCCTAGTGGCAGTCAGCCCTTAAAAATGGGGTCTAAGAGAGGTGCAGCCAGGCTCCACCCCCTCTGGTCACACAGCTGAATTGCTTTCACCTGTGCTCCCATGGCTGACTCAGTCCTTGCCTCAGGTGATCAATCAGTGGTTTGGGCTGTGAGTCAACATTTCCCATACAGTATTCCACATCATAACATTATGTAGTGCACTGGGAGTTAAAGATTTAACGCTCTGGTTCTGTGGATTGTCAATATTTCCAGATATACCTTTCTCAGAAGAGAAGAACTGTATATCCCAGAAGACTGTTCTGTTTCCATTTTCCATTTAGAGGGAAAGCTAAAACTGCTCACAAGTCACCAGGCTGCCCTTTTATTTTTTTACTGCTCTCTAGCCATCTCACCCTCAGCATTAGAGTAAGGCCTTTGGTTTTGAACACTCTCTCTCTCATTTTATTTGGTTTATTTGCTTCAATTCCAATTATATTGTATTATATTGTATTATCTTGCATTCCAATATCATATCTAGTAAATTAGTTTTCTCCCCTAGCTCATTACCACTGTTTTGTTTTTAGGCTCATCTCCCTTCCTTCTACTTTTCCCCTTTTTCCCCTTTCTCCTCTCCCAGGATGTGAGTCTATGGGTCCCTCTGTCCCACTTAGTCATGGAACCAGGCCAGACTAGCCCAAAACCATCGATAGGCAATTCTCTCCTACTTGCAGAGAGATATGAAGACACCAAAACAACTCCCTCAAAACAATCAACCTGGGATGTGGGCATGACTGGGAAGAGTGATAATTCAGCACTGATACCTCACCCTTGAGGGATGCCAATAACAAGCATAGCATAGAAAGCAACCATGCCTGCCTTGCATTTTACCATAACCTAGAAAACCAGCTCAGTGATAGGAAAAAATACAAGCCACAGGGAATACCTTTGCATCTTAATCCAGTTTTGTTTCTTTAATCATATTAACTGCTCCTTGGCAGTAGAACCTGGGCCAGGGCCTCACACAGTTGCTCCACTTTCTACTCAGAGTTTTGTGTCTCATATCTGTCTTTTCCATTTTGCACATTCCTGGGGGCAGATGTTTTGTTTCATTGCTATCAACAATCCAATGACAATCATGTTGTATGTCTAGTAGATGTTCATTTGTAAGAAGCCTCCTACCCTACTTAAATCAGTAAAATGAAGCTGTTGAGATCACCTTAACTACTGCAGTATTGCTGGTGAATATCAATCTCAATCTCTTTTATGCAGTGCTCTCTAGAAGGGAGCCATATAAAGCAAAAAGGGCCGGCGATTTGATGTAAGGTAATTATTAGGCACATGTGAGAGTTAAGGTCCACTCTTCTAGTGTTCAATTCTGTGTTTAAGGCCACTCTTTGATCTGTCATATGCCATCCAACATCAAAGTGTACTTCATCTTTGTTGAACATGATACATGCCAATAACTGCTAGAGTCTTAGATGCGTCCATTATTAAGTTTAACCAGACTTAACTATTAATCTTGTAGCCTATAAAAACTGTTTTGGGAGATTTTACAGATTTATGAGAAAGAACAATGCACATTTATCAAACATATAAACTCTGTCACCATTCTAGAAGTCTAAGCAGGTTTAAAAACAAAAGAGAAAATGATGGTTCACAAATAATTTGCTGGCTGAGGGAAAAACAATGAATAATGTACTTGACAAACATAATCATATATTAGAAAACATTCATAAATCTTCTTAATTGATGGGGAAAATAATTGAATGAACTCTGAAAAAAAGAATGTGACAAATTAGAATGAAAATTCATGGTGTGGTCCACACTTTGTTAGGGAAAAGAATTGTAATGGCAAATTCAATTGATTGGGGCAAGAATCCAAAACATATAAAATCACATTCTCTTGTTTCCTCTCTTGCTATCGCTGATGTGTTGATGCTATGACCATGCAGCGTTCATTGTCTCACTGACTGATAGTTCAGATTTGATAGTCTGAAAGACTTATTAGGTTTTGCTTTCATAAAGCACAATAAGGTAAAACAGCTGGAGCTGCTCTGCATCGGAATGAAATAGCACCCTGAATGGCTTCTACCCTTCAGCCAGCTTGAACACTGCTTTCAGGATTTGGTCACGTTGCCAATGGTAATGCTTTAAATATGTGTGGCAAAGCGGCCAAGAAAATAAATATTTCTGGCTTGATTAGGTCTATTCTTCAGTATTTCTTGCCCAGTTTGACATACAGGCGGCTGTAGAGGGCTGTTGTACAGTCTGACCATTTTTGCTTGGGTGCTCCCTTGTACAAATTCTTCATGTCATAGTCAAGAACTAGAGCAGACTCCAAGCCAACTAAGGTTTTGAGCTCAGCCTGGCTACATCTTTGCTCCCTGATTTGGCAGCATCTGTCCTTAATTTGTTGGAAAAGCCTTGTTTTCCATTAAAGGCCTGCATACTCACTCCTTTCCTGTTCATTCGTCTTGGAGCGAGACACCTGTCCCATGGACACTTTGGGATTATCTCTGTGAAGATCAGAGAGGTTGTCGCATCCCTTCTCTTTTTCCATCAGGTCCTATAATAACCAACAGGACAGGATAAGTAGCAGCCTTCTATGCAGTCAGGTCAGCAAGGCATGCAGTATTTGGTCTAGCACGATGCTGGATCCAGTGGATATTGCAGGCTCCAAAGGTGCTTTTCAATTAAGTGATTTGCGCATATCAATTCAAAAATAAAATAATGTTCCAGTAAAACAGTATATGCAGTCCCACTAACACTCATGAAGCAGAAAGGATATGAATTGTACATTGATTCAGGACTATGTGTGGGTCCAGAAATGGTACTTTATAGTTCACACTATTTTATATGCCCTAACATTACAGCAAACTCTTTGCATAAAAATGAATTTACTCAAGATGGGAATGATCTGTTTCTGTGTGGTACCTAGGAAGTAGCTAGCCTGAGCTCACTCCACTACATTCAGGAAAAATTGAAGTAGGATACACTTTATTAGCCCTTTTTTTTTTTTTTTTTTTCCCCAGCATCTCAGTTCACATAACTGTTGATGAACTTTTGACTCGTTTGAGTGGGAACATGTGAAGAAATGCAAAAGACCTGAGGTAGTGCCAACAGCAAACAAGAAATAGTGTCTTCAGCTTTGCAGACTGAATATACTGGTGAATGAGTTTGCTTCACAGGATGTGTGAACATTCACACGTGCATCCAGAGACACACATCCCTTCCTTGACAGACTACTTTGTTCCACAGCCTCTATGTTTAGTTAGTGCTCAATGTAAATAATACTCATTTTAAGCAGTTGAAATATATGTTTATCTGCTATGGATTGCTATGGTTCCAAAGGAGCTATTCATTTCTACTGGATAAAGCACAGCATCAGCACATATGTACTCAAACAACAGCTCTCTCTCGTTTTATATTTCTCATTTAATTAGTAATCTCATTTCTCAGTTCACTGCTGCTATTTTTCAGTGACCCCTATTCAAAATCACATCCATTGTACTTTCTCCTATTTTGCACACACCAAAACAATCTCCCTTAAAGTATGACTGGGTCCTTTCTGATCACTCTTTCCCAATTTCAGGTTTTGGAGGGAGTAAGAAAAGGAAGGAAAAGGTATTTAATACATGTAGGACAGTCTGTTTTATCTTTTTCCTTCAGAATATATTTAACATGGTGCGACCCAGGAGAGAGTGCTCAGAGATGCAGAGGACATGCAGCAGTCGAGCAGAGGAAGCAAACACGATACTTCAGCTTGCTCTGCACCTACTGAGTGAGTGAGAATGAAGTGAGGTTTCAGAAATATTTTTGGTGCTGACAAATGCAGCAGCAAAGTTCTCAGATACGGAAAAAATTTGGGTGAACTCTCAAAGCTTCACAAATCTTTCTCTTAAACTCTTAATGGCTTAATACTTTTTAAGTATCTGGACTACAATATGTAGTCAAAAAGGAGATGTTAGGTACTGGATGTGTTGTGCAGTTCTCTGTCTCTCTTCAGAGCCAGTGCAGCAGGCCGAAATACTCCACTGCAAGACATCAGGTACCTCTAGTGGTAGGCAGGAATTCTGAGAAGACAGGAAGACAAAGTTAACATCTAGCCTCTGAGCTTTTCCCTAACTGTAAAACATTCCACATCCTCTCATCAGACATCAGCTTAAACAATCGTATTTTTCCCACTCTTGACAAACAATAGCAATCTAACATTTAAAATATCCTAGCTAGGTATGAAGGCTGATTATTGTTAATGCCTGAAGCTCAAGTGACAAACTGATTAGTAAACTGAAAGCTGTTGATGGAAAGTCCAAAGTGAATATCTTGATAGAGGTCAGATTGCATTTGAAAATCAAAAAGCCACAGTGATTCCTTCCCACTTGCTCAAGACGAATTTGAGAAATAAGAGTATCACAACAGTGGTACATTTAAATTGGGCTAGCTTTTCAGTGTGTGTGGAATAACAAGACTGGTGTCACTGGATGGAAGAAATGCATGATTGAGAACAAAGACACATAAGAGAGTGCCTACAGAATTACATCATATGCTTGGATGAGTTACTCTGCTATCCTGTGCTTTCAGCAAAGGGCAGAAAAACAGCCCTATTGGGCAGGGTGGACTACTTAGGAGAAACAGTAAGAAACTTTGTGTCAGATTTCTCTTCTTATATCCCACCCTGATCTATTTTCCAGTGTGATTACTAGAGGTAACAAACCACACTTCCTAGATAGCCTGGAATGGAAGCAGGCTTGCATGTCAATTACTTCATTTTGATAGTGTTACTGTTATCCCCAAAAGAATACCCTGAGAAAGATTTTTTCTTACCTGTTACACCCTTAAAAACTTAATCACCAGCCAACCTGTGGTACTTTCCTATAAAATACCTCACTTCACTGTCTTGTCCTGCTTTCAACGTGAGGGATTATAAGACCTAAATCCTCAGTTCTGATCAGATACAGAAAATCTTTCTTACCAGCCTTTATGTCATTTCTAATACTGTCACTATACATTGCTCACAACACAAGTGATTCAGGAAAAAAAAAAAAAAGAAGAAATATCTTTTGTATCTATTTGCATGAGAAACGTTATAACAATGCAAAACTGCTTTTAACAGTACAGAACTGCTCCCAACTCATAAGGAATTTCTCTACTTTTTAATCACAAAATGACCATGAGCACATACATGTATCTCAGGCAATCCTGAATTTACGTAGTTCACAATAAACCCAAACAGTTCTGAAGAATTAGAAATCTGGGCCTGATTTCTCTCTTGTTTTTCTCAAGTTATCTTCACTGCCCTCATTATTCCCAGTCATCTGCAAATTTCAGCATTTTGAAATGGCAAGCTGCTTTGGATCTTTTATACCCAAAGGAAAAATAAGTGTTGTCCTCATCTTGCTGCCTTTTCCAACTCTTAACTGGTATCTTTCACTGACATCCCCTATGTCCTATCAGTCTCTAACCTAATCTTTAATCCATTTCTCAAGTCCTTACCCTTTTGTCAAGCTGACTTTTCTGATCAATCTTTCAGTCTTTTTTCTCCTCTTTTCTACTTCTTTATTGTACCCTTAGAAAGCTATATCTTTCATGTTTCACCCTTGTCTCATTTACAGGACCTTTTTTTTTTTTTTTTTTTTTTTTTTTTTTTTTTTTTTTTTTAAGTAAAGCCCTTTATTGAAGTTGCTGTTAAATCATGCCTAAGATAAATGTTTGTATCTTGTGTTTTCAGCAAAGGACTCAAAATCATGCCTCTGACCTGCTACTTATACATAACTCATATGATCTTTGACAAGTCAACTAACCATTCTATTTTACATTGTTATTTTGCACTATAAATATAGTACTATGAATATGACCACAGCTATTAAAAAAAAAAAAAAAAAAAAAAAAAAAGTTAAATACCTAACTTAATATATCTTAAAATAAGTAAGTAAATAAATAAACTCTGCATATGCTATAAGGCAGGAGTACAGCTCATTTTGAAGATGAGACTTGTTGAGAAACACCAGATAGATTTCACTGGGAAATTAGGAGTTCAGACAAGAGATCAGTTATGATAATTTCTTGAACCTGAGCTCAAGTTCTACATTATGTTTTGTGCACAGTATAGACAGATCAAATGAAATACAGTGATCAATTTCCCATAAGTTACATAAGAGGATAATGGGGCAGAGAAATAAGTTCGAGTTTGGAAAATGTCATGTTCATGGAGCTACTTTTTCTAGTAAAATTTGTATTTTCCTGACAAGCACTATGCTGAACACAACAAGTCTGAGTTCCTAGCCTTGATCTAGATTATTTCTTATAAGTATTTAACTTATTTCTCAACGAAAAATTAGTAATCTTATGCTCCTAGCTGGCTACAATATTTTGGCACCACCAAGCCTATGAATCATACTTATCTGTGAATAAGGAACATATAGTTGTTGAAATAAGACAACCTTTGACACAAATGTGAATGTTAGTATAAAGAATTCCCTCAGATTCTCAGAAGTAGAAACACTATCATAAATGTCATTTATAAAGTTCTGAAATAGGCAGCCTAGGTCCTCATACATATTTGTGTAATTCTATCATATATTTATTGCATATTTACAGTATATTGGAACAATTGTGTATTTACTATCTGTACTAACAGTCTATCATCAACTTTATATTTCTTTTAGTTTAACTCACGGTTTCACACAATCATAGTATTTTACAACTTTTCTCTGATTGATTTTTCATACAGGGAATGACAAATAATTTAACTTATTTTCTGATGAACTCCTCCACATAGCCTTGTTTTCGGAGGTGCCTTTGGTGCCTATCCCATGATACAAGTCGGTGTTTAATTTGCATAATAATCTTTTGTAGCATAGGGAGAGGGGATCCTGCCCACATATTGCTTCATTACCACTGGCTCTCAGCTCCATGGTGAGAACCAGCACTGAAAGGTGAGGGAGAGAGGAAGAGAAAGCAGGAGAATTGCATAAGGCCACTTATCTGAATCAAAGCTGCAGGACACTTACTTCAAGGAAGTATCTCCCACCCTCTCTGCATGGTCTCTCTTCTATGTCCCAAGACCTGGCCTAAAGAACA
This sequence comes from Lagopus muta, assembly GCF_023343835.1. Classification (NCBI taxonomy): domain Eukaryota; kingdom Metazoa; phylum Chordata; class Aves; order Galliformes; family Phasianidae; genus Lagopus; species Lagopus muta. The sequence goes on from NC_064438.1 coordinate 40,342,439, forward strand.
GTTTGAGATATTGATGAATCATTTGCTGTGAGCCAGAAAAAGAGAGATCAATTTCAGAGCTGAAGCTAGGGGAGGCATTAGGAACAGTCCATAATGGTGTTCTGATAAGAAACTTGTTCTGGTGGAGAGAGAAAACTCCTGGTGCTTTTTCTCTCCATTATTTTTTTTCACTGACCTCCAAAGTTTTGGGGCTTTCAGTGCTCTTGTGCTCTCATGACAAGTCATCAGAATTCTCCAGTAAAGATGAGCAGGCAGCACTGTCCATCAATGCAACATGCAGAATTAAAGCAAGGACATATACAAGGAAAACCACAGGGGTCATGCTCAAACACCATCTAAATATTTCTCTGCACAGGTAAGTAAAGGTTTAAGAAGCAGAATCTATCAAAAGAGCAGGGGGTTCCAAAGCAGCTGGCAGTCAGGACAAGCCAAACCTAGACTGTATCCCAGCAGCCAGATGTCTGTCTTTTTCAGAACTTTGTGTTCAAAGAGAAGACCAGGTAGGCTCCAGTACAGTCAGGATTCCTTACTTCAAACAACCCAGTTTATCCTTCTGGGAGAAATGAGTTTACTGTGAAAGAACAAAAGATAGGCAGACACCTTGAGGAATGTCCTTCATATGATTTAGATCTTGGGAGCTGTCATGCAAAATAGAGAAGGTAGGGACAGAAGTGAGAAATGGCTGTTTGAAACACATAGGTTTGCTGTGTAGAAAATCTTACAGAAGCACCTTACTCTTTTAAAATGAATTCAACATTGACAGGAGCTTTTCTTATTCTTTTTCCCATTTTCCTAAACAACATACTACTCGCACTAATTATTTTCTGCTATCACCAGCCTTCTGAGATTTGTTCAATAGAGATCATCTGTTCTTGATGATCTCAACTACAGTGACTTTGGTAATACATCCTCAAAAGGCTATGAAGTAGCTCTCTGATATATAGATTTAAAAACAAAAACAAAAGTCAAGTAATTGTCCATGTTTTCCTAACAGTAGTTTATGCCAGATATGAAAAACTGCTATCCTTCAGCTTTGTTTTGGCTTTTTAGATTTGATACCTCATTAATATCACTTTTTTTCATTCCAGTCACTCCATTTCCCAATTCTAGCCATTACTCTGAAGGGAGAGCCTCAGCAAGCAGGCAAATGTGTATGGATATTCATATGCAAAGTTAGTTCCCAAGTTTCCTGGACTGCAGAGTTCCACTCTCTTTCCACAAAGACAACAATTCAAATGCCCTTCTTACTTCAGCACTTTACAGATATCTTCTACCTTTTGTTTTAAACACCAGAAAACTGATTCCTATCTAGTCCTATAAGATTCAAAGGATGTTTAGCATTGATGGCTGCTGCTTCCATTTTCAACTTACAAGAACTGAGAGGTGCAAGAGCTTGTTTATTCTTTTTTCTTTCCAGCTACACCAGCTGGTCTATTAAAACACTGACTCTACCTGCAACTCTTCCTGAGCTGTAAAGAGACCCTTTGGCATCCAGAGCTCTACAACCTTCTCTTGTGTTCTGCTCAACCTCCCTCCCATCCTCTTCCAGCAGTGAGGTTTGATGCCAAGGTTCTTTCAAGTGCACACACAGGAACCCACTAGCAGCCACTGCTTAGATTCAGCTTTAGCTAGTGCTCATTTCATTCATGTCTGTATTCCCACAATTTGTTTGAGTTTCTGCATGTTTCTCTGTGGAGTCTACTGAATCTGAGATAGCACACTTTCTTGCAGAATCAGGTTCTACTGAACTGCCAAGAGATGGAAGATGCAAAACTGACTGTAATGCTTGTATGGCTATATCTTTATAATAGTTGAGAGAGAGCTGCTTTAATTTTGGGAAGAAGTGCCTAAATCATATGTTAACATTGAGACATTTATTTATTCTGTATCTTCTGTGCTTTGCACTTCTCACTTGCTGCAAACTAGAAGAGATTTCAGAGAGTATTTAGTAGGTAATTACCCTGGAACTGCAGATTCAGTTATAAAATGTGAAACTGGCCATATTTCTACTCTTCCTCTTTATGAATAGCCACAAAACATCCACTATCCAATCAACAGCCCTTAAACCTAAGAGACAATATATGACCAGTTCCACTGAAGATGTTATCCATTCATGCGAGAAATAAGCAGACACAATTGCTGGAGATAATTAGTTTGTACTCCGCAGACCTGCCACAAACCTTGGCATTGGTAGTCACTTAGCAAGAGTGCCACAGGCTGTTTTTCTGAGAGCAGGGAGCTTCTGCATGCACCAGTCCGTGCAACAAACATTTGGCTCTTTCATTTATGTATTGTGTGCTTTCTCATGATAGCTGCTCTGCTCAGGTGTAACCAAAGACCAGACTTTAAAGGAGCTCTCATCAAAAGATTAAGGCATTCACACTTGCTCATAGAAATGTGCAGGTGTGAATTTGAAGTAAATCCAGAAAAATCAGTGTGGCTATTCCAGATTTAAGAACATCATTCTTTGCTGAAATGGCAGTCTTCCACGTCTGTCAAAATAATGATAGCGCACCTGGATGTCATGCTTATGACCACATAGAAGCATGAAAGGTAGCAGGTGGATTTTTTAAATTTAACAGTCATATCTCCTCTTATGCCACTGTATTTTTATATTCCTCACTGTGACAATGAAAATTGCTCAGTCAACATCCCAAACTTCTAGACAGCTTTATCTTCCTTTTCTCATGAATAAGTAGCTATGTTACTGATTCTCAAAATTCTGATGTTTTATTGAGGGCAAGCTTTGTTTAAAATAGACAACTTATTTCAGGAAATTACAGATATCTGTCTCTCCTATTTGGGCTTTCAGCACTTTATAGTAAGCATAAACAAAATCCTCAGTCAGCATAGACACAGAACACTTGCAAATGCCAGTATTGACAGATCTTGGTACTCAGTAACATTCTCATGTTCTTGTTTTTGTTTTTTCTCATGATATAGCTGCTAAGTAAAAAAAGAACATATTAAAAAAAAATGAATTTGGTTCATTTTGGAGCAACTCAATTAATTATAGAGCATTTTGCATGGGAAAGCGGTGTTATTTTTCTTCTTAAGAGTGGTATGATGGGGGAGGGAGAGGAGGAAGAGACAGATTTTGGATTTTAGTTCTTCATGAAGACAATAGGGGTTCCTTCATAATCGAAATCAGAGATTTCTCAGTGCAAGCTAGATGCACACACAGCAGGAGCACTAAGCTCCATCTCTTGAAAGGGCAGCATGTGGCCCTTGTAAAGCACAGCAGCTTGGTGTAGGGCACACAACTGGGGGAATATTAGAAGGGAACAACAAAGGCAAAATCTTGCAAGTCATAATGTTATTTTAAAGAACCTATTGCATGCTGATATTCTTGAGCATAAAATGATCTCTACAGTATTGAGGAGATTTGTTTCAAACCTCCTCCTGCAGGGAAGCTGTTATGATGATATAACAGGTCCTGACTCCTGTAATTCTCAAGATAATATCTGAGCTGTGAAAAGCTGAAACATTCCACAAATCAGTTTAATGGAGGTCATCATACAAATTATTCTTGTGAGCCAGAAACCAGCCAAGTTCAGTGTGCTGTGGCTTGTGACAGCTCTGCACAGCTGCATTAGAAGTTGCTGACTACAAATAATACTTTTCTACTTTGTACACATTTGGGGATTTCTGGGGTGGGCCATCTACGTATCTGGGTGCTTCTTGTGCTTTACAGCCTGCACCCACAACCTCTGTTATGTATGAGCTGGGCTGGTGCCTGTGAGCAGGAACACCACCAAGGAGACAAATTTAAAAGCATAGTCCTCAAACAACTCTTGATGTCAGTGAGCTCAGGGCCAGACATTGTGTCAAAAAGAGGAATGTGGGAAAGATTTTTGTTCATGCAGCCATTCTTCTGACTGACTGAATGTACGCAAGCATAATAAGAGATCAAAACCTAACTCTTAAACTATGGCTGCAAGCAGTTAAGGGAGAGCATCCTTCAGCCTAAGTATTAGATTATAGCATGAGATTAAAGAGATTTCAGTTGAAACTCCATAAGTAGAATTTGCCCTCATTAATACAGAGCTATAGGAAATACTTCTATAGATGTGAATGAGCCCTCATTTCCAACACTGCAAGCTCTGATGTATGCATTCTAGGCATTCAGAAAGTAGGTATACATACTGGTAAACTTTACACTTTTGGCAAGCAAATCTGTGTTGCATAGGTTAACCAAATCTGCAAACCTATTATATTACATATAGTTTGGAAGTGTAAGTTCTTTACTAGGAGAGTGGTTAGGCCCTGGAACGGGCTGCCCAGGGAGGTTGTGGATGCCCCGTCCTTGGACGTGTTGAAGGCCAGGTTGGACGGGGTCCTGGGCAACCTGATCTGAATGTGTATGTTTGGTGGCCCTGCTAGGCAGGGGGGTTGGAACTACATGATCCTTGGGGTCCCTTCCAACCCGGGTGATTCTGTGATTCTGTGATTTCAATACATCTTTATTTTTTAAAAATCCTAGAGAGCTAGTTTGGTTTGGAAAGGAGAACACAACTATCTGCTGGGAGACAAAACAAGCAGCTTGGATTCCCTTTGAGCAGCTTGCCATTCAAATATCAAAAGGCATTGGGTACTCAGTATAGTATAAGCATTAAGATTTGCTCAGAGGTTGGTGTTCTCTAAGATGAAATTATCAACTCTCACATGACTTATAAGTGGATAAAAGCGACAGCCAAATGTCTCATCGAAGCTTTGCAGTTATAGAATTCTTTGGCAGGAATTTAGTCCTATTATTCATATTTTCCTATCATTATTATTCCTCTTTTCCCTTCGATAACATTTTATGCTTCATCCTGTCAGACTTATTTTCTTGTGATGAAAACAGCTAAGTGTGAAAGTTTAAGCATATCATGAAGTCCTGAAGGATGTACTTTCTTATGTTTCAGAAAGATATCGTAGGGAAGAAAGCCCTAAATGAAAGTTACTTAAGTAAGAACTCACAGAGTCTTTTCAGTAAAGACTCACAGAGATACAATCTAGCACTCTTTGTGATGTCAAACAGGACTTGGCTCATGAGTTTTGTTGAGAAAAAGAGATTCACGAGAACAGTTACTATGTATTACCTTTGCAAACAAATCTATTCAAACCAATAGTGATGAGCTTCCAGTTCAATACAGAAAAACTACTACTGGATAGAATGTTTAGGAAAAGAGGTTCTCCTCTCAAAGAGGAAAAGACACAAGGATTCAGTGAAAGGATGGTTATGTGAGACATAAACCTACTGTGAGAGTATGCAGTTCCTTTTTCTTTTTCTTTTTTCTTTTTTCTTTTTTTTTCAGCTGTGGTGACAAATTGAAGAAGAAAGTTTACAATACTTGTAAATCTTTTGAAACAAGTTTTCCAGTTTGTTTGTTTTGAAGGATTTTCTCCCCTTCAGAGGGGAAAAATTTGGAACAAGTTACATTCATTTTTTTCAATGAAAGTGACATCAGAATATGTCTAGAAATAACATCCTCTTGCAAGGTTTAAGAATGAGATTTTTCAACCATAAAATTACTAATTATCTGCCTTGTAAAAAGATAAATAAAATGAATGTTTCATTACTGTCAGGCTCTTGATTTCTTGTTTTATATGGAGCAAAATTAACCAGTTTCAGCTACACAAGTACGAAAATTTCAGATATGTCGTTAGCTTTCCTGGAAGAAATCATAAAGAGCTGATTGTCTTTACTTTTTAATTGAACTTCTTTCAGTCTGGCAGACATCTCATCTCCTAAAAAGAGTGGAAAACATGTGGCACCAGAGCTCTTTCAGAAAGGTATGCCATCAAAAAGTTATTGCAAAGGTATCTGAAGACCTGGATTCCAAGTCCTGTTTTCAGTTTTATCATTTCTTTCTGTGCCTTCAAGCAAATTAACTTGCCTGATCTTTGTGAGCTAAGGATTTTTTTGCATAGTGTAGGAAAGAAAAGCTAATGCAATGCAGCAGCAAATGACAAATATACTTGCACGCAAGACAGATTACAAGGTGCAAGGTGTATCTACTGTCCCAAATGTCTGTGAGGCTGAAACTGAACATCTGCTTGTGAGCTTTCAGGACCACAGAACAGAAAAGGAACTATGAATAGGGCTGCCTGAAAGAGTCTATGCTGAATTTGATGCTAACAAATTTTAGACTTGTGTCCTCTATATCATATCTCATTCCAGCTGCCAAACATTGGCAAAGAAACAGCCATTATGCTCAGATTTCACTGATGCAGTTTCTGTTTTCCATGAAGTATCTGGACTATTCTTTATCTTTTCCTTTATACCTAAAATTGTAACAATTTCTGCATACATTTCCAGCAACTTCATCAGTGTAAGCAGTTGTAACATTAACTTCTTAGAGCTGCTACATTTACTACTGTCACATTACAATGGTATTTGGCCATAGTGCATGCCTGTAAAGTTCTTTGAAATCTGCAGGTGACTTTAAGCAAGTTTTGAAGGATCTGTGAAGCACTCTATTTCATGATCTGGCAGATGCAACACATCTTTGCTAAGTAACAAAGAGGCTTAGGGACATCAGACCACATGTTAATATCTCCGGTTTTGTTATTTGGATTCACCAAAAGTTTAGTTGATATTGTCATTAGAGTTTACACCAAAAATGTAATCAAAGTTTACCAAGAGCCTCCACTATAGCATTGAATTCTAAGCTCCATGTATACAAAATATTTCCATGTTTATAAAAGCCATATTTCTAGCCTACACTGTAGATACTTTAATTTATGAATATCATTCTTCTTTTTACCTGGGATATTTTGTTTCAGGTACACTGTTCAGTAATCATCATCAGAGTTCAGAAGTCTAGCAGGTCTTTTTTCAAAGCAGCTCCCTTCTCAGTTTTGTACAGTAGATCATTCACTTCTGCAAAATTGTGTTCAGTTCCAACCTTTTAAGTATATGTGTCTGTACATTTTAGTTATCCATCCAAACATACTGATAGCAAACAACTGCATTTACATAATATAATTTTATTTAGCTGCACTATAAAAAAAATTTCAGTGTAGATGTGGTTGCTAAATAACCACTACTGTAGTGTGTAGCTTAGATAGGTTTTGCACTCACACTCAAAAACATGATTCAGAGATCCTCTTTCCAGATGCTCATTACACTGCTCTAGTTTGACCAGAAGACTCAGAAGATATGACTAGCGCCCCAAACCAGACAAGCAGAGTTTTCCATACTCTACTCAGCCATAGCCAGATAAGATGCAATATCAAGTTCATTCAAAGGGTTCATTTCAATTTAGAACATTAATTATTTACAGCAACAAAGGATCCAACATGGGATACAAGAGTCAAAAGGCAACAAAAAGAGAAATTGAAAATACAGTTGAACTGATTCTATTTAGGCCTGCTAAAAGAAGTTAAAATATGCATCCTGCATGTAATATGCAATATACATTATACTAATTACATCGTTTACTTATACATTACAATAATTAATATATTTGGAGATGTGCAAAGACATTAAAAAAAAAAGCTTACATCAGCTTTCTCTTCAGAACATTTGCATTGAATTTTCTATCAGAAAATCATTCACAGCACAAGATTCTTGGTCATGGACCTTATGGGCTTAATAACATGGTTACAAATGAAACAGTGGTATAAGCTGTGTTGTAGACACTAGAAATAGTAAATGAATGAAGCAAAAGATTTTTCAGAAAAAAAGCTGAAGCCAAGATTCAGTGCAGGAGACTTTGGAAATTAAATTGTCCCTTCATGACATGACATAAGATGATAACATAGTAAGAATGACGTGGAGAAATAGAGCTTATAAGAAAAGGAGATGTGAGACTACAGGCTTTGAATGAGCATGAGGCAGTATTCTGCCAGATCCTGGAAACAGTGGTTGACTGTCAAATGCGTGAGACATTATAGTCAGACACTGTAGTACAAGCACTTTTTCATTTAAGAATAACTGCAAGACACCCAGCTGAGTGGACACTTACCCCTCAAAATAAAATCAGCATCCAGTCTTTAAGATACTTCAAGGCATTACTTCACTTTTAGAAGAGCAAGTTGAATGTATTTTCCCAGCAAAAACTCATAAAATGTTTTTGGTTTTTTTTTCCCCCTTCAGGTCACCCTCTCATACAGTGACTGAGTCTTTTTGGCAGTCATGCCTTAGGAAGAAGAGAACAAATAGGTCTTCTAAACAAACATGAGCAAAAATGATTTGTTTTACAAAGTTCCAGTTCAAATTTCAGCCCTATATAAAATCGTAAGATGCTCACATGTGAGAATTCATTTTGATCTGAGTCTGACCCAAACTATTCTGAAGACAAAAGGATTTTTGCGGGGTTTATTCCCACAGAAAAATGTTCACTGATTCTTAAGTATAGCGCTGTGAACATCACATATCGTTTCAAGGAACCACAAGCTAACAGGTAGAAAAAAAAATCCTAATGGAAACAGGTTCTTAGACATCAATTGATTTCCCCAAAGGATAGATAAAGATGCCTCATCGCTTTGGGCCATTTCAAACTCAGCTGGAACAGTACCATACATCATCATCTTTTACTTCAGGTTATTTTTCTGCTTCACCTTTCATGAATTTTAAGCAAAGTTCCTGTTGGGATAGCAGGCAGAGAAATTATATACACAGTGTACTGTAGTCTATCATCTTTCTCCTGCTATCAGAGCACCAGGATTTGCTGAGTTGTTTTGTGTGCTGTGGCCTTATCAGAGCATCAGGCTTCTGATCTTGATGTCTAGGCTCACTGACAGATCTTTAAAATAAGTTTGAAGAAGGAAGGGGGAGATAACAAGCCTGTTCACAACAATGTCCAGGATGGCATAGCAACTTTAGTGGGAGAAGGTGCTAGTGGGTGGAAGCCATCAACCTATTTCATGTTATTGTGATGAAGTCAACAGAGAGACTAAAAGTAAATACTTCAAAGGAATTAAGGAGTTTCCTTCAAGAATGTGACAAGCTGCAGGTGCCTCTACACCAATGCATGTAGCTTGTGAAACAAAAAAGAAGAGTTGGAAGCCACCATGCCACTAGAAGACCATGATGTAGTGGCTGTCACCTAAACCTGGTGGGATGATTCCCATGAATGGAATGTGGCCATTGACAGTTACAAACTGTACAGAAGGGACAAGCAGGCAGGAAGGAAGGGAGGAGGCGTTGCCCTCTATATCAAGGAAAGAAAGAGTATGAAGAGCTGTCTCTGAAGAATGGACAAGAGCAAGTGGAAAGCCTATGTGTGAGAGAGTCCAAGGCAAGAAAAGGAGCCTTGTGGCTGGAGTCTACTACAAGTCTCCTGACCAAATGGAGCCTGTTGATGAAGTCTTCTTGCACAATCACAGATTCTCATCCTGCTGGAGGATTTCAACAACTTCTGGAAAGGTAGCACAGCAAGCTGTAAACGATTCAGGAGGAAATGTATCAAGGATAACTTCCTGAGCCAGGTACTAGAGAGCCCCACCAGGAGGGATGCAATGCTGGACATGTTGCTCATCAATGCAAGTGTATTGCTCAGTGACATCAGGATTGGAGGCTTCCTGGGCAGTAGTCACCACATGATGGTAGTCTGCAAATGCCTGGAGGATATAGGATGGGCAAAGAGTAAAATCAGGAAGCTTAATTTTAAGAAAGCCAAATTCCAGCTCATCAGGGAGTTAGTCAACATAGTTTCCTGGGAATCTGTCCTCAAGGATAATGGAATGGAGCACAGTTGGCAGATCTTTAAGGAGCTTTAGTTGGGGAACAAGAGCTCTCCATCACCAGGTATAGGAAGTCAGGAAAGAAAGGCAACACTTGTGCACCTCAGAGTCCTAAGGGAACTGGTTGATGTGATTGCCAAGCCATTCTCTATGATATTTGAAAAGTGGCAAACAGGTGAAGTCCCTGGTGATTGGAGAAAAGATATCATCATACCCATATTTATAAAGGGTAAAAAGGATGACCTTGGGAACTACCAACCTGTTAACCTCACCTCAGTGTTGGGGAAGATCATGGAGCATATCCTCTTGGAAGCTATGCTAAGTCATGTGGAAGAGAGGGAGGTGATTTGGGATAACCAGCATGGCTTTGCCAAAGGAAAGTCCTGCCTGACCAAACTTGCTGCTTGTGCTAGGGGACAAGGGAAGAGCAACTGATGCCATCTGTCTGGATTTCAGTAAGGCCTTTGACATGGTCCTACATAACATCCTTGTCTCCAAACTAGAAATAAATGGATTTGATGAGTGGACTGTTCAGTGGAAATGGAACTGCTTGCAAGATTGTACCCAGGGAGTGGTGGTCAATGACTCAGTGTCTGGATGGAGATGATGACAAGTGGTGTCCCTCAGGGGTTAGTATGGGACAGGTGCTCTTTAACATCTTCAAGGACATCAATAGTGGGATGGAGTGTACCCTGAGCAAGTTTGCAGATAATGCCAAGCTGTTTGGTATGGTTGAAAAATCTGAGGGATGGGATGCCATTCAGAGAGACCTAGACAGGCTTGAGCAGTGGGCCCAGGTGAACCTCAAGTTCAGCAAATCCAAGTGCAAGGTCTTTCACCTGGGTAGTGGCAACTCCCACTACAAGCTGGGGGGTGTAAGGATGGAGCATAGCTCTGCTAAAAAAGACTTGGGGATACTGGCGGATGGTAGCTGGACACGAGCCAGCAATGCGCTCTCACAGCCCACAAAGCCAACTATATCATGGGTTGCATCAAAATAAGCATGACTAGTATGTCACAGGAGATGATCGTGCCTCTCTACTCAGCACTGGTGAGACTTCACCTGGGGTACTATATCAGGATGTGAAGTCCTCAGTATGGGAGAGATGTGCACCTGTTGCAGCACATCCAGAGGAGGGCCACAAAAATGATCCAAGGGGTGGAAAACCTCCTCTAAGAGGTTCAAAAAAAGTTCATAATCACTTCTGAAAACTTTTTGGGAAGCATTTTGCATCTGGAGCTGGACATCAAGAAGTCAGAAAACCAGAAATACACTCAACCAGAAGAGTTAATTGACTGTATTCAAATAGATAACAAGAAATTCTCCAGTGAATCACTATCTTTGATAATGCTAGATAATGGAATGCCTCATCAATCAGAAAGATTAAAAGGAATCTGGGATCTTTAAGAAGAGCAGAGGTGGAGGAGACCAGTAAGCTGAACTGAAGCAGATACATATATGAGGACATACTACAAGTCACATAGTGGGATTCTGCAGGAAGATTAATAAGCCCCATGGCATCATGCTGCCTATATACTGCTCCAGGATGAAATTGCCCAAACTTTTGATGTAAAGAAGAAATACAGCAGTACAGAAGGTGAAAATCTATTCTACCCATCCATGCTTCTCTGAGATCACACAGGCTAGAGAAGCTCAACTCCTATAACACCTCTTGTGCCTCTTTGTGAATCAAAGCTTAGACGTTCTGAGGTAGGATTTCTAATGTCAAAAGCAAGCAAATAGATGAAGCTTTGGAAAAGAAAATTAATATTACACTATTTGCCCGCACTCCCCAAAACAAACATGATTGTTTCTTTTATCACCTGCAGATACAGAAAAAAATGTCTTTCATTATCTGGCAGACTTTTTCTTAGCAACATTGCAGTGGACAGAAATCTTGTTCTTGATGCAGTAGAGCAATTGAACAAAAAGGAAATTGTATCTGCTTTATGATTCACACATCAGCTGTTTGAATACATAAAAGCAAAGCTGAATATTTAATGGCTTAAATGTGTTCTCACATTTTTCCAAAAAGGTAAAATTCTTCCAGATTTTCCAGAAAGTAGTGCAATTATCATAATATGATAGTTGATAGCTGAGTATGATTTAAGAACAAATTATCCAAGGTGACTTACAGTGTTGCTACTCTGAATAGAACACAGGACACCAAAGCTTAACATAAATAGAAGAAAAGCTATTACTAAATGCATTCCTGCAGTTGTTGTAAATGTTATTTTGAAAACCTGGAGCTGGTTTGTGAGCTCTGTCTAAGCATAATAATATGACCTTCAGAGTGAGAGCCAGCAGAATTAGAGGAACCTCACGCTGCCAGAAGGGCAGACTGAAAAGACTGTAGAGAGACAGTTTTTTTTTCTATAACTATTAACTAAATAAGTATTAGTTTATATTAAAGTTTGTTTCTGTATTTTCACCACTGCTTGCCTTGCTGAATGTCAGTTCAGTGCTCATGGAAATACATAGACACTTCTTCTATATAGATGGCATAGAAACATTGGACTTTTTTATACATTAAAAATTAGATCCAGAAGACACGAGTCCACTTGTCAGGGAGCTCTCCCAAGCTACAGAGCATCTGGAAACAGTCTAAACCTTTCCTGGGCTGCTTCCTTTCACAGTTTTTGTACCAGAACAAAGTCAGAGCATACAGGGGTCTCCATTTACCAACAATATAAGCACAGTAATAGGCTTTTGAGGACTTCAATAACATGAAAAGCATTTACATTTGGATTGGTCAATTTCACTAGATCTAAAGACAGTTTTGCTTCCCTAGAGTTGCTGAAAAAAAACAGAGCAAAAGAAGATACAGTTGTCCTCATTTAACAGCGTGAAAACTGAAAATTGAAAAGATGTATGCCTGAGAGTTCACACTGATTTATTGGGTGAAAAGGGAAAATGACTTCTAGCTCCTTTGAAACTAAAGATCAGTAGGATATATTACAATTTCACCCATCTGTCAAGAGGAGAGACTCGTCACATTTTATTTTGTTTACTTTTTATTATCAGGAAAGAGCACTGACTCAGCCCTAAGGCTGCAAGAACAAAAGCAGTTTTTGTTGAGGTTTTGGCTTCAGCTTCAGCTTCCTTGTTTCTCTTTTCAATTACCTTTTAATTCAATCTCCTTTGTGCTTGGATCCTGTCTAACCTAGCCCTGTTCTTATGGGATTAGAGATCTCCTGAAAATATTTGATTATATACCTCTAGTATAAGCTGAAAAGAAACTAGCATGGGTTCATTGTTCTATTCTGGTATGCATTCATTAGAGTTACCATTTTCCTCAGGTTTTCTAGCTGCTGCATGTGCAGTTTTCTTTGTTGTGCATCAAGTCAGGCTCTTGCTGTGTCACATGGTTGTGTAAGACTGCATTGGTTGTATTTCCAAATCTGAGTCTGTGTAGGGAAACGCCCTCTGTAGACTTTGAATGCAGATAGCTTGGAATCCCAAATCCTGGAATTTTGCTGTCATGGTGGATTTTTATTCTATACACCAGGTCTAGTTCAGAAAACAAGATTTTCTGAGCTAGCAATCATGAACTGTTTATTATCTTACCCACTGCAAACACCTGCTGCCAGCGGGCATTTGGTCATAGTCTAGGCAGGGAGACGGAATAAAATTTTAATCCCAGAAAATAATAACTTATTTTAGAAAAGTGAATAAGGGGTATTGTTCATAAACTTTTCCTATCAGAACATACTTTAAATCTAGACGCTTAGATTAGAATATTAGATATTAGAAATGTAAACACTGGGGAAATATGAGACATTATATCATTCAGAATCTTAAATTTCCTCTTCTACCATACCTTTGCCATATGCTCTAGAAGCATCTTAAAAAATAACTTCCACTGTCATGTAACATTCTTTATTTCTTGTTTTACTCTTCACAGAAGATATGGCTTTCATGTTTTTTTATTTTCCAGTTACTTATTCTACGTTTTCTATATTTCAGCTGTCTCACCAAAGGCAGTCAAGCAGCACACCTTTATGAACTGTGATATTTGAGATCATTTTAAGATCCACCATGACTACAGTCTGACCTAGCAGCATCTGAAAGTTTTACTCTTGCTGAGGAAAATTTACTTGTAGCAGAGGAAAGAAATTTTTTACTACCCTCATCCTAAAGCCTCCTGCCCTCCTTCTGCACTGACCTTGGTAAATGCAGGGCTTTCTCACATTTTCTCACTCCTCTCTGCAAGTTTCTGTGGTGCAGTGCTTGCTCCATTTCTTAAATTTGCTCTCCCAGAGGCACAATGAGCATCACTCATGGCTCACATCTGGTCAACGTTGGGTCTCTTTTGGAGCTGACAAGCTGGCTTCCAACTGACCTGGGGTAGTTGCTGGGCTCTGCTGACAGCGGCCATCCCTTCAGCACCCCACCACCAAAACTTCGCCACACAAATCCAATACAGCTAGTGAGCAACTTAAAATCAGTGATTGTGTAGAAGGTTGCTAATATTTTTATGAGAATCTAAGAGTGGGAATTCACCTATGCTCATGGCAACATACTGCTCCCAGCAACACTGAGAAGACAGGATATTGCACTTGAACTAGTAGTGTAAGTACTCATATTACTGTTCATTCACATTAACATGTCACAGAGGCAGAGTCAAGGATGAACCCAGTGCTACAGCACCACACCAAAAACTTTGTCATTCCTTCCACTCCTTGTTCACTGTATAGACACACTGGAACTTATTAACTCTAGTAGGTGCCACACACTAACTTAAATTACCAGTCTCCCCACATATGGTGTACAATAGCTCCACATTTTTTCAAACTCTGATATCTGTAAGTATTATTCACAAGTACTGAAGGTTACCCATGGTAAGGCACATCAGCCCAGCACTAATAATTGAAGGCTGGCATTTCTGTGGAATTCATTACAGAGAAACCTTCGGCTCAATCTAATTTGAGAAGAAATCATACTTCTCACAAATGTTCTGCTTGACTGATTAAATCCTTATGATTTTAAGTAGATAATATGACCTTCAACCAGATCAGAATTGCATGCTCTGCACTTACTGTGCCATATCCCAGAAAAAAATGCTGCTTGTTTTATTCTTAGATATCCAGCTTCATTTTCATAATCATACTTTGAGAGGATGGAAGACTTTGAGAGGATTGGCTCCAGAGTGGAGGCTTATACTGTGGGGCCTTTGCCTTGCCCAGTTGAAAGCAAGAACTGAAAGGAAAGGGGAGGATGGTGGTAAATCTATGCTCTGCACTGCAAGTGAAACCCCTCTTTGATCACTCTACCCACCATGGACCTCTGCAGATCAAGTCTAACCTTCCTACTAAATCATTTTCACTAGAATATGTTACACAGGGAAGAGTCCAGGCAGATTTTGAATTTCTCCCAAAAAGAAGACTCTACAAACTCTCTGAGCAGCCTGACAGACTGCTCTGTCACCCTGAAAGAAGCTTTTCTCATGTTCAGATGGAACTTCTCGTGTTCCAGTTTGTGCCCATTGTGTCTTGCACCACCAAAAAAGCATGGCCCCATCCACCTGACATCCACCCTTTACATAGTTATAGCATAAGATCCCCTCTCAGTCTTCTCCAGGCTGAAAAGCTCTGGATCTCTCAGCCTTACAACACTGGCTTTGGAGGACTCCCAGGATTAGAAGAAATGAAAGAATCTAAAAGAATCTATAGGTTTAATGAGATAGCTTGTCATCAGAAAAATTTTGGCCATCATTTTTCGTTCTCAGATTTTTGCCTAGTCACAAATGTCCAAGTTCAGAATTTCTCACAGAACCACAGAACTCTTGCATTGTTGGCAGCTTCTTATTTAGGACTACTCTTCCATTTTCTTTGCATCCAAGAAAGGTTTTTGAAAAATAAAGGCCTCAAGAGGAGAGAGCAAACATATTCATATGTATATATATTTTTATATATATATATATTTATATATATTTATATATTGCAGTAAGGCTAAAAGACATCAAGGAGAAGAAAAGCATAGCTTCTGTGAAGTTTTGCAGAGCCGCGTCACAAACTGGAACTGCTAGGAGAACAAAACAGCCACAGACACTGTGGAAAGAAATCTGGGGAATGCAAAGGTAGAAAATGCAAATAAAATTCCATTTGTATTGCAATAAGATGATCACAGCAGATGAGAGACAGAGGTAGCAGAACAGGCTAAAATTCGGGGTAGGAAAGCTATGCATTTGTGATAATTAAGTCCTGAGCTATCATTACTCACCTAAGAGAATGGAGAATATCAAAATGCAAATTAGAATAGATAATTTCTGTAATTACTAACTATAAAACATCCAGCTATTGCAAAAGTCAGTGCTAAATTCTCAAGGGGAGTTGGCCCTTGCAATCAGAATCAAGCATTGTAACACCAGTGTTTTAGGGCTTTTGCTGTGTGAGGGAATCCACAAAAATGCAGATGGTTATGCCACTCATCCAACAAAGGGGAGATCTAGTTTCCAGTGCTTGTATAATTTCAGTAAACATACATATAATGTTAGCTGAAGCCAGATTTTTCTCCCATTTCTCTTATAGGTTTGTAACTGTGGAGCAAAAGTGTCCTCCTCCCCTTTCAGATTTTCACAGTCAATAATGTCATGAACTGGTATAGTTTCATGAGGAAAGAGGTTATTTATCCCACAGTATTTGATAGACATTGTTCATCTTTGAAAATAGTTGTTCACAAATCTACGTACTGCCAAAAAGCCATGACATTAATAAGGTGTGACTGTTGAAGCAAGGGGCATTTTTATCTGGGAAGTCGGGTCTTATAAAAGTATAGCTGATCCTATAAACACCCAAGTAACTTGGGCATTTTATTTAACATAACACTTTTCTCCATCCTCCTTACAGCAGGCAGTAGGGAACCATATAATATCTGTCTATATATCTCAAAGTGATATGCACAATTTTATCCCATTATGTCTGATGAAATAACCCAAGCTATCTTTCAAGCTATGTATTCCAAGGTGAAAATATAATGAAATAACCCTTTGAGTTCTAAAGCTCCAGTGGGTTCAACTCTGTGTACAGATTCTCAGCTACTGTGGTTAGTAGCTGAGAGCTAGTGGGGTTAGTAGCTGAAAGCTAGCATGATTACTAAGATTAGAAAAGATTTCACTGGAAAAAAAAAAAAATTGTCCTTTGATCCTGCAGGATAATAGGCTGCAGTGTTCGCAGGCTACTGTCAAAAAGCAATCTCCAAGAGGTTAGCTGCAGCAAAAAATAGGTTTCTGTAAAACAAAAGTTAGGGAGAAAGTTGGAGTCTTTCGAATTCAATCATTTCTCAAGGCATTCATCCCAATGGCATCCAAATACAAAGGTGCGAAGTGTGAAATAAAAAATGGAGTAGAGTAGTTAGGCAATAAAAATGAGTAGAAGGTCACAAAGGGAGGCAGCTTTTTCTGGAACACATTAGCTTCAGTGACAAATAAACCTTAGAAGTTCAAAAATCAAATCCATATAGACAATCCAAAGTTCAGTTATTCTTTAAACTTTTGGACTGTACTCTTCTGTGGCATAAGAAAACAGAATGTGATTCTCTGTCATTTACGTATTATGAATGATGGTAATGGAGAGCAGGTTTGGTCTTTTAATTTCTGTAGCATTACACAAGCAATTTGCCTGTCTCATCAGGCAGCAAATCTCCTGAGAAAAGACTTTCAACCAAAACATCCCTTTGGCTTAAAAACATGATAGAAATATCTGCCACTGGAAAGAATTGCTGATTTTATTTCCAGCTTCAATTGGAACCAGGAAATTCACTGAAGGCAGCAAAAATGGACTTTATCAGAGAAACATTCATGTAGTTTTTTTCAAAAGCTTGCAGCTGGAAAGAAGACTCAGGCAGAACCACACTTTCTCTAAATCATTTAACTTCTCATTAAGCTGCAGTTTGAACCAATCTCATCTAGATCCTGTCTCCCTTTTCTATTACTGTAACAGGAACATCAGGTTAGAAATACATAGGTTGGTAAGAATATTACTAATGCCAGAAGCTGAATGAGGGTAAACTGAACAGGGTCTGATTCAAAAACTTCTTCTACAGGAAAGCACAGAATGTCGTCTTTGCTGCATCCTTAGACCAAAGTATCTGTCTTTGTAGTGTTTGCACAAGTGGCCTCAAGGCTGCAGATGAGACCAAGTTCACTGACTGATCACACTGAAGTATTTTACCCAGTATTTGTGAGGACTGAAGCTCCAGGGTGTCCATGCCCTGCAGGAGCGTGCCTGGATACAATTACCTGGAAGGTAAATGGGCACAGGCTCTGTCTGCTCAGTTCACTGCCTTCCACACATTTCAGTCTTTCCTGCAGCAGGCTCTTGTGGTTTGTGGATGAGCAGGACAGTCTCCAGACCTTCCTCTCAACCTCCAGTGCTCTGCCATATAGACACTTGGGTTCTGAGGGAGCTGATTACCACAGGCATAAAACCTGCTTGAAGTTAAGCATATGCTTAATTGCTTTCTTGAATTAAAAATCAATTGGTCCTTCTAACATTGATTAGAACCCTGTTCTTGCAGTGTACACTGATTCGTGGCCTTGGCTTCATGGAGCTTATTGAAGAATCAGTACTAATTTCTCACATTTCAGAAATGTTTAGGTAGATAAGTGTGGAGATCAATCAACATACTCCCTTTGCCATTATAAATCTTAGCTGCTATCAACATCTAGTGCCAGAAGATCTGGAATAAAATATTTCACTTCCCAAAATAAATGTGAATGCCTTTGAGAGGTGAGGTCAAGTATGGTGGGGTGCTTATTGTATGTGCATGTACATAAATCACTGATGGCCAGATTACTTCCCCATATTGATCTAATCATACTTTCCTAGCTGGTAGATTATCTAAGAAAATAATCACTAAATTAACTTGAGGACACCAGCTTCCCAGAAAGATTAATGATACATAATTTACCTTATGAAAGAAGCAAGCTTCCAATAAATTAGAAAATGCACAGCACCATCAAAGCAAATTGTTAAGTATCTCCAGCATTCACCTTATTGAGCATTTGACAAATGGATTTCACATTCTTTCAATCACACTAGAAGTATTTTCTTGTCACCCACCCTGCTGCATAAACAAATGCCTGCTGATTTCTAAGCATGCTACTTACAACAAATGCAATTCAGAGACAAAGCATCTGCATTTACACATGTATGTGTGCATACACAGTGAGAGATTTAAAAGACACAGTGAGAGATTTAAAAGAAGTCTTAATTTAGGAAATCATAGTTACTTGCCATAATTCTCATTAAGGGATAAGATGACATTCATATAATACTTGATTTTTCCAGTTGCATCATCAAACACACACAAGAAATATGACCAAAACTAGCTTGCGTCCATCTCTTCTCAATGTTTTTAGCCTCTAGCATCCACAGTAGTTATATTTTGGCTTTTTAGACTTGTTTATTTAGTTCCAGATGATTGAACATTACTGATTAAACACCACTGTTGCAAGAGGGTAGGGGTAAACACAGCCTATAATTAGCACTGTTTCTGAAAGATTAATCAAATATTAAGCCTTCACTACATCCTCAAAAAGGAAAAGGTTGTCTTCCATGCTTTGTGCATGGGAAACTGAGGTACAGAAAGGAATGCAACTTGCCTGCACTCAAAAAGTGAGTCAGTTACAGAAGAGCAGAGCATTGTGGTGGTAAGTTCAAAGCAGCTGACACTGAGTCTGCAGTCTTATGAAGGAGGGATGGGGCTGGATTTACAGAGCTGAATTACAGAGCCCTGAAAAGAAGGGCTTTTCTTTTCCCCTAGGAAAAGAAAACAGTAAGCCTATACTGGTTCCCCAGACCTAGGAAATAAGCACCTGCTTCACTTGTATTGGTACAAGTCACAGAGTGATAAGTATCAAATAAGAAATGGAAGGTTGAGTAGAAGACTAACATGATTTCAGTTGGAATTTTAGGAAGAGACTGAAAACAGTCAGAGCCAAATAATACTGTGAATCCATGGCACAAAAATTAGAAAAAAAAAATGGCTGATAAACTAAGTGACTTGCTGTGGGAGCCATGTAACTCATATAAGCTGTACATAAAAAATTTCAGTTTGTGTGATATTTTCCACTGTCTGGCATATTTTGTAAAAAATGACACAGTTCAGCCTAATTAACATTTTGATACAGATACTTGGGAGGATTAACTTTCTGAGCAAAGCAGATTTGAACATTATATCTGCTGGTTTCTGTTGACAGTCCTGTTTGACCAGAAAGCCATCTAAACAAGTAGATTTTAAAATTCAGAGATACTGCAACTCAACAAGGAAACACTGAAAGGAATTTGAAACCAGGACGCACAGTAAAACACACTCCTCCATAACAGCCACCACACACACACAGTCAATCTACATTTCTGGATGCTTTTGGTTTGACATAAAGAGGAATAATTATTTTTACAAAAAGAATAAAAAGTCACTATGAAAGAAATGTATAGAATTTGTATGCACTGCTAACACATCGCTGCTTCACTATTGTGGAAATAACATACAAGCAAGGTTCCACACTAAGTGGCAAAGAGCTTTGGCATATTATCCAGCCTTGTACAGAGCACTCATTTTAGAAATATTAGCATATGTTTGCATAGAAAGGCTATTACAGTCTGCAAAATTTTTCTGACTATAATCATTACAGGCAGTGTTTTCATTTGCCAAAGGACAATTGAAAAGAGGTTGCAAAGAGGAAGGCACAGAAAAAGTCACAATGCAGGGAGGGAAGGAGAAAAGGAAAAACACAATGTTTTTCATCACCACATCTGAATGAGCAGAGAGTGCTATTGCACACATTCGGACAGATTCAATCAACACACTGCACACATTCACAACCAACTCCTTCCTGAGTTTAGATATTAGCAGAAATTATGTCTTCTTTCTTGATTGTTTTCTTGGTTTTTTGTTTGCTTGCACTATTTCTCAATATGTTTCCCAGTTCTGTGGACAGCAGCTGTGTCCACCTGCTTACGCTAAATCAGGTTTAAGTCTAGGTCTAGAATTACCCTTCTTGGATGGTGGTTTCCATGGCACAATGGTTTTCACATCTGTTTTACAACGTGTTCTAGTCTGAGAGCCATCAAAACATCAGAAAAAAAAATGAAAATGGAAAGGGATTGTGAAGATGTGAAAAAAGTGTATCTTCTATTTAGCCTGTAAGTCATTGTGAGAGTCACAGCGCTTAGACAGATTCTGATCTGAACAAGAATATCACACTGCAAATGGACAGACTTCTTTCATTGCACATACTTTTCTCCAAGGCCACTGATGAAGAAGTGACATCAAGCAGTACTAAAATGGAAATTGGAGGCTCAGTGGCATGCTAACCACATATTCTTATGCTCTATATACCTTTCAAAGTGCAATAGGCAATGACAGTATGAAATAAGAGCAGTCAGACCCATTTCTCACACAGACTTCTGAAGCAAAGCAATCTACAGACACAGAAATTGCACAAGAGACCAGTAGATACTGGAGTACGACTGTTACTTTATGAAGGGGCTGACAATGTCACACTCCAGGAGTGCAAAGATCAGGGGGTACTTGACACCAGAGTCAGAAAGGGCCATTTGAAATATAATGACTGAAAAATACAGCTGTGCTATACACAATAAAATGGCTGTACTGACAGTGACCCTAGAGTACAAAACCAGAATCTGGGCAGAGGGACTCAAATATAAGGCTTGCTGCTGAGCACTACTTCTTATGTCATATCAGCCACTTTATGCATAAATCTGATCTCTTGATGAACCTGAATAGCAAATGGATTAATGGATCAAATCAGATGGCAATACTCAGCCAGAATCAGTGTCTCTTCAACTTCCGAGGAACACCTCTATTCATCAGTTGTTGTTGTTGTATGGATTGTTCTGTTTTTAAACATTGATCCTGACCACTTGAAAGAAAATAGAAATGTTGAATCATTTATTTCTCACAGTAGTGAGAAGCCCTGCATAAGAAACAGGAGAAAAGACAAAAGATGAGTCAAATGTGGTTCTGCCAAAAGCCTGCATAATTCCATTACCTTCTGCGGGTGCTTCCACTGACTCGCTTCTTAACACTGGGTGACTTCTTCAAGACTGTATGTGTGGATACATACACTTCCTATGCTGGAGCATAGGAAGTTCTGCACGAATGTGCACAAGAACTTCTTTACAGTGAGAGTGACGGAGCACTGGAACAGGCTGCCCAGGGGGGTTGTGGAGTCTCCTTCTCTGGAGATATTCAAGACCTGCGTGGACGCCTAGTTGTGTGACCTGGTTTAGGGAACCTGCTTTGGCAGGGGGGTTGGACTCGATGATCTCTGGAGGTCCATTCCAACCCCTACAATTCTGTGATTCTTTGATATACAGACTAAGTTAAACATAACACTATAAAAATAATAGTTTCAGTAGTTACGTACCTTGGGTCCTCCCCTGAGGAGCCACAAAGCTTACTGTATATCCATTTACTTAATCACCACTTGGCAGTTCCCTGAAGGCTTTCCATCTGTAAACATTCACAGGACTGTGCAAAGATTTACATGTCCATGCCTCTACAAATGCAGGAGATTCAGAGTTGAGAACTCTCTGGACCAAGGTTACTACTTTCTGCCAGCTTTTGTCTCATTACCTATCATGTATTATCTCTGCTGTGAGCAGCAATAAGCAGTCTTCCTTATTACCCTTGAAATGTTCACATAATTAAGTTGTTCTAAATTCTAGACTATAACAGCATATAGACTAGATGAAATTGTTCTGACAATTCAGAAATGCTTATTCTCAGTAACCAGTTTATATAAAGAGGCGTCTCTGAATCATAATGCAAAAACACCCTGCCTAATTCATTAGAAGTTGCTATAAACTGAATATCATAATTGAACTACACAAAATCAGAAGCCATAGGAAATCTTTGGGAGTATTTTTATCATTACTGAGAAAAAGTACCGAGGAAGAATGGAATTCAAGGCAGAAATTCTACCTAGGAAAGAAAAGGGCCACTATTCTCACGAGTTATGACAATTGTTCTTTCCTCTCTGACAAATGGAGCTACCAGAGAATATTTAAAGCTCGCTCAAAATCTCAGGTATGAAAATTCATATATTTTCAATTTTCACATGCAGTAGCTAATTTCTTTTCTTTACAACTTAAAATGTTTTAGTATTAATTGGATTTTTAGGTTAGTGGGGCGAATATGGTTGTTACATTTTCCAGGGGTGGCATAAAACATCAGTGAGTAAACACACATTTATATCTATTACTCATTCAGTAATGTATATTTTAGCCACCTAGTGGAAGATGGGCCTTCACCAAGTGTATAAATTTGGAAGCGGGCCCCTGGCCTGCTGGAGGAGCTAAAATTTCTCCCTGTGGTAAGTGGATTTTTGTTAGCAGTAAGGATACAAAACACTTTCAGTTCCTTTCCTCAGTTTCTCTCTTTGCCATTCATACAATAGAAGGTTGGAGAGGGCAAAAGCATCATTTTACAAATAACAAACTTTGGACAATTTTAGGACAAGCTAAGCCTAAGTTACACATTTAAAATGCAACATTAAGTACAGCACAGGGGGAAAACAGAAAACTGCATTTTCTAAGTTTTTGTGGAGAAAAAAGCTACGTAACACAGTAATTTTAATGATTAATGAAAATGATAGATTGTCTTTAAAAAGCTTCTCTGAATACCAAATCAAAAGTGACCCTTGAAGCTTCTGCCTCATGGTAATTCATCTCATTTCATCCTTATTATCATTGCTTTTTTTTATATATAAAAATTGTGTTGATCTACATGTAGTTTCCCCTGAGGTCACTCAGAGCCCCTAAAGTAACAACATACAGCCAAAGAGCAACTGCTCTGTTTGCTCGACACCTTGTTGTCCTCTGCTAATCCCCAGGAGGGCAGCAGCAATGAGATCAAGTTTGCTAACCTCTTCCCAGCTCCCAGCAGTACCACAGATATCTAACATCTCCTAGGATCTATCCTCATTTTTAAACAGCAGATTTAGGGGTGAAATGTTCTTGAGATTTAGCAGTCTATTAAATGATATATCTTTTTCTTCAAACCGAAGACACAGAAGGATAATTGAGAAGAGTAAGGAAATAATTTTAAGTTTAGTACAATACTAAAATGACCAAACATTTTAAAGGAGAGTTTTTCAATCAGCTTTCACTTATATAAGTCCCTTTCTGTATAATCTTTCCTTCCACGCAAATCAAAGTCCTTTTTGGATGAAGTGAGGCCAAGAAAATAAAACAAATCTTTAGCACAGGATTAATCAAGAAAAGCTCGTATATAATACAAAGAAAAAATAACAGTTTTCTACCCTAAGCTTGCATGCCATTTACTTTCAGCAGGCAACTAACACTCCCACACATCTCAAGAAGGGTAACCATATAGGGAGATATTAAACTATACTGGAGATACATATATAACAAATATAAAAGAGAAGGGAGACACCCAATTATAGGAGTAGAGTCATAAGTAGGATGTTTGTCATTGTTACAGTATCCAGCTTCTTTAAGTGCTTGCTTATTTTATGTATTGAAAACAAAGATCCTTATGCAATGTGGTGAAGATAGGCGTGGCAATTAGAGGATGAATAAGGTTTGTGATTTGTACTTTCATCCATTTAACAGAGCTCACATCACTTTGTATAGTCTGAAAACTCTCATACAGAATTGAAGGAAATGAAAGATGTGAAACACCTGTAATGATGTGTGCCAGCAGTTATTATATAATCCAAGCCTTTAGCTAGCACTGGAAACCACTCCTACCAACCAAAACCAAGAAATTTTCCTCCAGCCTCCTCAACTTGTTTGGTTCACGTACTGCAGAGAGAGAGTGCAAGTGGGTTGAAATGTTCATATTCTCCCTAAAGGGGAACATGTCATGAGAGGAGGTAGGTAGAAATGTCTCTCAGAATTCTTACCATAAAATCACAAAATAGCCTTTCATGGTAGGTAAGGAAAACTAGAATTCATAAGCACTACTAAGAAGAGTAATACAATTATCAGCATTTTCCAGTTGTACAACTTAAGCTGCATTAAACTGAAAATGTTTATTTTAAAGCTGAAAGTAAGTGAATCCAAGGCCAAAAATATCAGTTCATAAAGGTCAACAATATTCTCAAGCTCTAATCTGCAGTGTTGATTTCTCTAATGGTTGCTGAAAATATATGTGTGAAAAAATCTTCAATCTTCAAACTAATCTTCAATCACTGCACTGGTCTGTATTATGTATGTCACTGATGCTGCTTTGCCCAGTTTCATAGTAAAGATACGCTTTTATAGCTTCAGTTTGTTATAGATTATCAAACCTATTTTCAGAGCAGTATTTACTTTTGCAGAATCATTAGCATCATTTTATTATTGTACTACTAATCTTTAACTGCATTATCTTATGTAAGAGACATAAAACATATCTTACAGATATAAAATGAGGCATATAGGAAGAACAACTACTTAATCCACAGATATATGCTTTACTTTTTGCAAAGTGTCTTAAGAGAAATTCTTCTCAGCAAGAGCAAATTCAACAAAGTTTGGATTCATGAGTTTTTCATACTGAAAGAATGCTTTAGCAAAGCTAGAAATAAAACTCGTAGTTCTTACCTTTCAGACACGCTGTTAACAAGGTTGCAGTATCTTATGTTTAATGTAATTAAATCTTGATAACCCCTGCAATTTCAACTTGGCAAGGTATCCATCTATTCACAGTTTATTTGTGCCTTTTCAGGAAAGAAAATAGAGTTTCAGATTTATAATTATCCACAACGACCTACATAGCTGTCATCTGCAAGGCTACAACAGAATCTCTGTCTTGGAAGTATTGACATCCCATAGTGGATGTTGTTGCTTCTCAGAAAGCCATGCATTTCACAAGTAACTGGCTTCCAATCTTGCTTAAGAGTCTCTTTATTGCTACTCATTATATGGAAACGCTGTGTATAAAGGGAACAAATGAGCTGCTTCTGAAGGGGGATCTGGGCACCAACATGAATCCTGCCTTCTTGGTATGCAGTTCCCTTAGTATATCTTGCTCAGCTGCCCTCACTTTCAAACACTTGGAGATTAATCGTTCACCTCCTTATAATTATATATTTTAATTCATTTTTAAAGAAAATACTATATATTCTGGATAGTACACGAAGCTGTGGTTTTCTAACAAATGTCTCCATATGAAGGACATGAGATATAATTTTTTTTATAATGGAGAGTAAAACTAAAAGAAGCAATTAAGATAGATTTTTCAGGCTCCTTTCCACAAAAGCACAGAATCTTACCCACTAACACCTGCAAGGTGCAATATTTTCTGAGAGATGTAGGGTGTATCATTCAATGACACATTTTATCTCGTCTGAAAGGAGACAGACAATACACAACTTAAAAAGTTTTATGTGACTACTCTCAGTTTTAGGAGAGCTGGCAACTAGAAAGGAAGAGGTTCATTAACAACCAAGAAACTTTAGATGGTTAATATGCACAGTAAGATCAAGCCTGGACACTTCCCAGACATTTGTTCTAAAACATAAACCACAAATGCTCTGGCAATTATCTGATTCCACCAAACAAACACTAGAATATGCAAGCTCATTGTTCTTTATGCCCTCTGTGATTTCTGGTCCAGCTGACTATCCTTTCTTCTTCTTCTTTTCTTTTTCTTTTTTTTTTTTTGTCTGCTGTTAGGCCACATCTTATGTCTCAAATATTAACTTTCATATGTTTCCTCCTCTGGTGTGTTTTCTCCTTTTTTTCCTTTCCAGTCTTTGTTCATTTAAATCTTTCCTAGTTTGCACAACCTTTAAAATAGCTGCTTCCTTCACACTAATTTACCAGCTTCTTCCTAACATATCTATTCTCTCCACCACTTTATTTATAAATTTCCTTTCCGTCATATGTTATCTGCTAGTCCAACTCTAATGCTCAGGAAAGAAGTCTCTTTTCTTTTAAAAATTAAGTAATATTCCTCTTACACCTCTCTCTGATTTTTACTCTGGCTGGACATGAAAAAAATTCCCCTGCAAGTATTTAATAATCTTTCTATTTAGATTAACTTCCAACACGATGGACAATTCCATTTCATTAAATCACTCTTCAGCAGGACCATCAACACTGCTTCCTTCCAGAATCATTTCTCTTTTCCTTATGCATTCCCAGTCTCTTTCCTTTTCTACCCTTCTTTCTTCCTCTGATAAACTAAGTATTCTATTGATTCAGACCTTAGTAATGTTTCTGAATATTTATTATCAAATAGCTTATCCGTTCTCTTCTTTCAATTTACAATTGAATTTCCTGAAATTCCCAAAGCATCTATAATGCTACCTGTGACAAGTTTTGAAACAGAATTATTTTGTTAACCACTTCTCCATTTATCTGCGTGACTCGAATCATGTAAGTCAGAAAGAATTTCAGATTCCTATATAACTTATAAATATTGTCTTTGCACTGCTACCCAAAACCAGGGTTTCTACAGTCATTAGTCCTTTTCCTTCCAGGGCAACCACTTTGAAACTTTTAATGTTTTGGTTTGTTTTTTTTTTTTTCATGCTTACATAAGGCTTTGAATTAAGCAGTAGAAAACCATTCTTCCCCAAAGCAATTTCCAACATTGCAACTGAACAGACTGTTTTGATTGACAGATTTCCATAATTTATTGGGCTCTTCATTAAACATTTCTGGGCTGCTCCCGTATATATGAAACAGGCACTAGCCATTACATTGCTTTTCTTCCTGTTCTCCATTCTCTGGGTATCTCTAATTACTTTCCTGTCTATTTTGTCCATCTAACCTTGTGGCATTAACTTCATTTCATTTAAAAATTTACCTGGAAGACATACACGGATGCCTGAACAAGGAAATCTTCATATGCTCTGCTGCATGCTGTGACATGCATATTGCAGGCTTTTTCTTCTTATTTCTATCACAACCTTGATGTCAGAGGCGATTCTGAACTTCTAGCTGCTGCAAATCTGCGACTGAAATTCTGAGTGTCATTCCAGTGTTTTCTTCTGGCATTGACGTGCTTGTGTACTCTCATCAAACTACTGAGCTTTCTTCTACTGTTTTCATCAAGTCTCACCTCCCTATTTATGTCTATGGATTTTCCTTTACACACAAATTCCACTTTGGAAGTGTGACTTCTGGAGGATAAACCTCATGGAAATAGTTTCAGCAGATGATTTTCCATTGGAAAAAGACAATCAATGAAAACCAATTTACCACTGGAGTAGTACAGTGCAACAATGAAACTTTTAGCAAGAAAAAAATCTGTAATTTCAAAATGGAACTTCTATTCAAAGCTAACTATGCAGAGAGGTGTATGGCCAGTTATTCAACAGAAATGCATTTTCAGAACCTTCATCTTTCTGATTTCTTAAATCTTCAAATTTTGGTGGATACATAAGACTCTCCAAACACATCCAGACAAATTAACTACATTCTGGGGGGGGGGGGGGGGGGGGGGGGGGGGGTGCCAAATTAACTACATTCTGGGGGGGGGGGGGGGTGAATATCCAATTTGCTTTCTCCCTGTTTCCCTTGTACTAAACATCAGCAGTGATGAAAAGGTATTCTGCTATTCAGTAGCTTTCTGAATTTCTCTGCCTATTTTATTTTGTCACCTGAGATCTTAATGAGATGCTTTTCATTTCCTATGCTTATAGTTCTGTCTTTCTTTATTTCTTAACTTTGTGAAATGTTTTACTGTTCCCTTTGTGTGACAGATGCAGTCCTAAACACAAGATGATTGTATGCCCTTTCAGTAGGGCAATATTCCTAATAGAATAGCAACCAGCACACTGAGACAAATTTGAATTTTTTCTCTACCTCACTGTAAACAGACATTCACTACACTAAAAATACTACTGCATCCAGACTGTAGGAAAATACACAATACAAATAAGTACTTTTAACTTTCAGGGAGATTCCTGCAGGGCTCTGGCTTTGGCAAGTGAAAGATTTCAGCCGGTACATATTATTACATGGGTGGTCGAGTTATTGAACTTTATTGACAAAGGGCTGGATTTTCCAGCAAGATGGAGCTTCATTAAAATTCTGCAGGGACTGAAAATTCAATAATCTCTCTCACAAAGCACTGCATGAGTAGGGCTGATTAGGCAATTTCTCTCTTATTCCATTTCTTTTGCTAAAAGCATTGTTACTTCTTGTTGGTACAAAAAGACAATCATTAAATGAGCATTCGCTATAGTTGATTAAGCAGAAAGTTTTAAAGGTGCATTGGCTCTCTTTCTCGAGGCTTAATTGAGGCCTTAAAAAAAGTTCCAGTAACAACAACGACACTCTATCATTCTAGGCTGAACTATTTAAAGTTTGAATTGGATTAATTCATTTGTGACTTCTATTTTTTCTTTTTTTTTTTTTTTTTTTTGTTCTTTTAAACTTTCTGTTTTCATAGCTACTTGTACATTTGAAGGCATTTCTGCTTGGTGCTGGAGAAAGTGTGTAAATTACTCTCAATTTAATTCTTTTCTCTGTAGATCACAGCTTTTTTGTTCCCATTGAGTTTCAGATGAAGAAACCTGTAAGAAGAGAGCTGCAGGATCAGACTGAAGATCCATCTAGCTGATGATCTAATTTATGGCATTAGTACAAGCAGGTAAAAGAGCAGCAGAGCAAGCTCACTATTATACCTCCCCAGGAAAGTTATTATACTTCTCTTAAGCAGTCAAGAAACTTAGGGACTTCTTGACACAGAGGATTCTATTCTTTTGTTTAACAGCTATTAGCAGATTTTTCTTCTATGCCTTTCTTTATTAGGATTTTTCCCCAACAAAATGGTGTCCTGTAACTTACAGCTACATTTTCCAGTACGTAAAGCCAGCTTAGAGAATAGGAGAGCCTATGTATCTTAAGGGACTGTTCACAGTAATAACAGCAGCAATATTATGCGCTTGTTCTGAGAATTGAGGGAGGGGACCTTATTAGTTTCTTATGCAAAGAAAGATGAGAAAGACCCAAATCCTCCAAAATAGACCCCTAGAAAAGAATTTTAGGATTGCATTTCTGATGGTTCCTTTTGCCCTATTTGTTTGCTCTTGAGCAGCTCAGTATTATTGCTGTTATTTTTCCTAAGGCAGTTCAGCTGCATCTCAAGCATAAGGATATTTAAGAGCATACTAAATATAGCTATTTGCTTAATAGAATTAGTTATCTAACCTGGTCTGTGTCCTTAAACAGTTTGGTCCTCGGAAATAACATAAGGAAGCTGCTGTATTATTCAGTATTTTCTACTGTGATATATTTGGAGCACAAATGAATCCACTCTCATTCTGACTATACTAGAGAAAAAAAGATAAAATACCAGGGTCCTGATTTCAGCTGTAATAATCCTCTGCTCAAATGAACTCCCATTAACCTTAGTGAAGTTTGCCTAAGTTAGCACTGCCAAGAACAAAATGAGTATGTTCTAGGATAGGTATAGATACATAAATCTGTGCATTAAGTCATAAAAACATAGAATCACCAAGCTTGGAAAATACCTCCAAGATTATCCTGTCCAACCATCCGCTTATCACCAATATTTCAAACTAAACCATGTCCCTCAGTACAACGTCTAAATGTTTCTTGAACACCTCTAGGGATGGTGACTCTGCCACCTCCTTCAGCAGCCCATTCTAGTACCTAACCACTCTCTCGGAGAAGTATTCCTAATGTCCAACTTGATTCTCCCCTGGTACAACTTGAGGCCATTCCTTCTAGTCCTATCATTAGTTACATGGGAGTAGAGTCTGACTCTCACCCCACCACAACCCTCCTATAGTTGTTGTAGTAGCTGTAGTAGTTGTAGAGAGCAATAAGGTCCTTCTCTTCTCCAAATTGAACAATCCCAGCTCCCTCAGCTGCTCCTGATAATATCAGTGAATATAACAGTGAAGTACCAGTGTGAAACCTAGACATTGCAGCTTTTCTCACTCTTTGATCATCATATTGTTTGAGCTTTTTTTTTTTTTTTTCAATTAAATGCACTCCAAAAATATTTTTAAAATTCATTTTAGTGAGAGATGTAGGCCAGGAGAGCAAAAGTCTAGGCTGAGATATCTGAATACAGGATGATCAGATAAAGAGCAGATAATGGTGATCAGATAAAGGTGACAGCGGGACCCAACGATGTGCCAGTGAACTGATACTGAATAGGAAGGGGAGGGCTCTTCCCAACATCCTACAGAGATGAGCGGGAAGGCTCAGCCGACCTTTCCACACTTAATTCCTGAGGAAACCAAGGATACCATTCCTCAGGTCACACTCTTGAAGGCAGTTAGCTTCAAATCTGAACATATCCTTAGAGGCCCCCTACTTCTTACAGCCTGAAGAACCAAGCTCTCGAGAAATCTTTTCTAGCAACTTAAGAGATTTTCCAGTGCAGGACTGGATATTTATTCCCATGTCTATCAAAAAGATTCTTTTGTAAAACAAAACTGCTATATCATAAAGGTCTTATATTTGTTTATACTGTTCAGCTGCTTCTCTGGCAGATTTCTGCAAGCAAAAAATACTGACAGTGTTCACAAGTCTGCACGAGGGGGCAGGAGAAGCTAACAGTTCCAGCAGCAAAGGCTGGTAAAGGAGCAGCGATGGACAGAAGTGACTTTTGCTCTGCTGGTCCCTCAGGTTCCTTACTCCTCTCTGAAGACAGACTTTCCTAATAGTCTATTTTGTAACAGAGACTGGAAAATAAATATGACTTGCAATAAAACTTATGTCAACAAAGGTCTGCAGATTTGACTCAAATGTACACAAGCAGCTGAGATTGTTAGTAGGAAAAGGCCATTTTTGCATAGTCATTTCCGTTCCTGTAATTGCACTTTGAAATAAATACTAGTAAGAACTGCAGTCAAAAGACAAATCAGGACATTCCTTTTCCTTCTGCCTTTTCTCTGACCATAATGAAGACATTGTGCTTTAAGATCAGGAAACACAAAAATTGGGGTCAAGGAGATGCAAGGAATAGGATTGCAGAAGAAAACAGTAGGATGCCATTTTACAGTTCCAAAGTTGTCCAGTAAAGTGGAGCAGAGCTTCAGCGAGCCAAGCCATGATCCCATGTATATCAACATCATTCTCTTGATGCAGTAATACACAATTTACACCTAATAAAGAGTGGCTCACATTCTTCTGTGGGGGAAAAAAGTGCTGAGAATAAAAAAAGTCTTGTTCGTGTGTTTACCAAATCCAACTATTTGCTACAGTAATAACCACTAAAATTTGTCTTGGAGCACTACCCTCCAGTCTTCTCATCTTCTGTACTTTTTTAAAATAAAAAAAGTATATGCACAACAACCATGAGAATAACAGATCAGTTTGAAGCTGAAAGCAACTTCTTTTTTTTTTTTTTTTCCAGAAAGCAAATAATTTAGACTTGTCATTGGTTTAGTAGTCACTGTTTTGCTGTAAAGATGGGAAAACAGTCTCATTAAGGCCAAGTGGCATGGTCAGGGCTCTATCAGAAAAGTAAACGAGAGTTTCTTCTTTCTTAATACCTAGTCAGGATCCATCCAGAAGTGTTGAACTAATAACTTTCCTTTATCTACACAATAGCCTTCAGTGTTCAAGTTCTTCTGCCATGCTACACTACCTAAGGAGGATGACATGAACTGAGCTCTGAAAAAGCAGGCAGTGCTACAGGGGAAAAGGGTATGGAAAATGTTGACCTTGCAAAAGATGGCTTTTTTTGCTGATGCAAAAAGTCACTTCTACCACAGCTGTGGGCAGCTGCTGCTCTTTGCATCCATCCTGATGCTTATCTAACCTGTGAGTTGACTCCACCTGATAAACCAGACAAAATATAGCGAATAATTAGCAATTCTTTCAAAAAGGGAGAAATGGAAAGACATCTGTGGTGTTTTATAAACCCTCGCTCTAGTGCACCTAAGAAGTATACAAAATCCATGTAAACCAAGTATATTCTATTGGTAATATTTTTTCACCTTAGCTCATGAAACAAGCCACAAATGTGATGCCTTCACAGATGCTGGGTATGCTATGGCAACAAAAGATAATTCAGCTCCAGTCTCCTATCAACTTCCAACATCCATAGCAAAAAGTCAAGTCAACTCAGTCAAAAGTTTGTGTTCCAGTTTTTAACCCTGGATTTTTTGTCCTCTTTAACTACCTCTCTTCTATTGACAGGTTTAATTCTGGACTATCTCTGCATCAGTTCTGTCTGATCTCTTTCTTTCTCTTCCATTTTCCTGCAAGCTTTGTTTCAGCTCTTCAGCAAAATGCCTCACAGAGAAAATTGCCTCATCTTCTTTCTCAGTATTACAGCATGAGTAGTAGCAGAATCAGGTTACTAGATGTGAAATGACTATTCAGAATTGTGTATTTTCATAGGACTCAGATCAGAATCTGCCCAACTTTAAGTTTCTGAGAGGTGTCTCAGATTTACACAAGCCTATAAGATGACTTAAAATTAAGCATGTATTAAGTACCTTGCTAAATCAGACTTCACTGAGTGATGACTGTGAGGGATATATCAATAAAAACATTCAGCTGTTGGCACTAAGGAAGTTTTCTTCATTCTGGGTCTCACATCCACATTTTCAACGGGAAGATGAAGGTTATTATTGAGGCTTCCTGTCCATGTGCAAATCAAGGTCTGACAAAAAACTGGTAGAAGTAATGAAAAGTTTTGTGTTAACTTGAAAACCTTTTGGATAAGAATGTTACATAGAAAACATAGCAGACAAGCCCATTTCAGACTGGCATTCAGAGGCTGGAGGCAGACTGTAGATAAAATGAAACAAGCTTGGTCCAAACACCACTGCTGAGAATATAGCTCTGTGCCTTTACCCCTGTTTGCTCTTTAACACAGTCTGCAATGAAATCCCAAGTTTGTGTGCTGCATTTTGAGACCATCATTATTATCTGACTCTAAGATAATATGACTTTGTATTCCACTAGCTCAACCAAGGAAAAGAAAGTTTGCATGGTTCAAAAACTATTCTTTGAGTAAATTGGTTGCTTTTATTATTTAAGTGAAAGCCTGTATTGTGACTACATTTCATTACAGCCAACGTTCTATTCAATGGGAATTGCACAACAGAATTTCTCGATGTTGAAGTAAAGGTGAAATAGCAATAGTTAAATACCTTCCTCCTGTGATGGTATTAGCCTGACTGCTAGGAAATATGTGCTTGAAAATACTAGAGAAATTGATTCGTTTGTGACAGAAGCTGTTTTAAGAAGAGAGAAAATGAAAACCACAACCACACTAAAATAAAACCTCTTTTAATGAGCTCTGGATGCTTTCTGGAAAATTGAGAAGGGTTTTTAATGCACAAACAGTTCTTCTGGTATATCATTATATTTTCTGGTGGAGGGTTTTGGCTTCTTTTTCCTTTTTTTTTTTTTCTTATTACCAACCATATAGTTTTTTACCTAACCAAGAACAGAGCCTTTGTTGTTAGAGACAGAAAGCAGGGAGGACCAAATTTCTCCAGTCATCAGAAGAACCAGTGTGAGAGATGTTTACCTGAATCTAGCTTAAATTCCTGAGGATACCCATCAGTATTTCCTGGAGGATGCTTTGGTAATCAATTTAACTTTGTGTTGCTGACCATGAGTCATTGAAAATCATAATGATCAAGTGTCTCCATCACCTCCTATATTAAAGTGAGATGATGGAAGGACATTTAAGAGAATTCTGTGATGTCTTTGCAGACCTTGGGCACAGAAGAAGGCCCACAGCACATTTAGAATGAACAGTGTGATGGCTTCACAGTCTATTTGACAGCTGCAACCAAGGTGTATGTCAGACTATGTTTATCAAATTTTTTGTCACATTGCCTTCTCTGAAGAACAGACAACTATGCCATTTTACGAACATCTGCTCCATAGATTATCTAATTTTGGGCCACCTGAGCCATCAGTGAGGTTCTATTAGTGCTATAAGTTGAAATAACACTGTTCTTATTCCTTATGATAAAATGTAAAGTGGGAACGTGTCCCTGAAGAGGACATCTTGAACTTGCTAGCTATTGGTATGCCAACTTCCCATCCATATTTTCCACATGAAGTTGTATATGTCCTCTGCCTTTATGAGTAGAACAAGCAAACCACTGAAAACTATGAAAAATCTAGTCTTTCAGTCACTATACCTGTCAATCACACTGTATTTCTTCTTTCTTTCCAACCTTGCACACATTGACCAGCCTTAAAAAATACTGAAAGTTTTCCTGTATGAGAATTATTTACAGTCTCTCTGCAGCCTGAAGGTCTAAATTCATCTTGAACACTTCCTGAATGAGTAATATAGCCATGAAACAAAGGTATTAATTCCTCCTCAAATTTTATGAAATATTAGAGAAGTTTACTCAAAACTCAAGCTAGGCACTTATCTGCCAGATATACTTTCAAAGTTTGAATCTGTTACAAAAATGCCACTTCTGAGATTACTCTCTAAATCTAGGCAATATAGGGAACATAAGATTCTCCTGTCTCAAAAGCATTGCCAGTTAGTTGGCTCAAACCTTCATCTCCTGCATTTGGTATGACAGTTATTCTTAGACACATAAATTCATTACGTAATGATCAGAAGTCAGCTCTGTGCATTCCTGCACTGTAACCAAGTTCTTCAATCTCAGGGAGGAACTGCTGTACTGAATGTCATGATGTCTAAATTCTACTCTGGATCTGGTCCTGAGAAACTAAGGTTTCAGATTCCCTTCTTAAACAGGAGTTTGTAATGCTTAAATCAGACTGTTGAGCTTGATATTTTCTGAACTCTGGCTGGACACTAACATGCAGGCTATGTC
Source organism: Lagopus muta (assembly GCF_023343835.1). NCBI lineage: Eukaryota > Metazoa > Chordata > Aves > Galliformes > Phasianidae > Lagopus > Lagopus muta. The sequence goes on from NC_064438.1 coordinate 40,377,853, forward strand.
AAACATTTTTTATTTTCCTCAAGTTCAACTGCCCAGTTACACCTCAAGTTTCCCTTTGCTCATTCTCTCTACTTATTCCACACATTAGGTTTCCAGGGCAGGACTGAGCAGCTGCTCTCCTGCTGTCTGCTGCATAAACACCAGAGAGGGGTGGAAGAGGAGTCATAAAACCAACTGAGGAACATCTTATTCACCTATGCAAAGGGTATGTCATTATCTTCTATTTTTATTTATTTACCTTTTAAAAAAAGGCTCTTCAAAAACCAATTGCTTCAGCAGAGAGACCTGAAAGCTTTTTTTTTTTTTTTTTCCTGGCAGAAGAAAGACATTTACAGGTTGCAGTGTTGGGTTTAATTTTATTCTATTACTTCAGTTTATGGCTCTCACAAGTCAAGATGGTCAATAAAATAGTCAGCCTTCCATTAGCTCATTTACAAACTTCACCTTCCTCTCAGCAGGGTGCCCTATAGTGCATCTTCACCAAGAACAGTTTTTATTCATGTTCTATCTATCCTTAGTATCCTCTCGAGACTGAACTCAACCACATGGACAAAGCATTTCATACAAGTCTTTGATGATATTTTGCACCAACAACTCACATAGTTGAATCCTGCTGTAATTAAAAAGCTCAGTTTTTCTGTCACTGACACAGCTGAAGAAATGTCAGCAAGATTCAGACTCTTCATTACCTGCTACCTTTTGCATGATCTTTCTGCAGAGGCCAATCCCTACCCATTCTCCTGACAGGAAAATGAAAATTCCTCTCCACATGGGAGAAAAGTGTTCCAAGGATTCAGGCTGCCGTCTTGTTTCACTGCACACTCAGTCTTTAGCCCACACTTCTAATTTGATTGCCAGAGAGATCCTCTCTAAAAGAGCTGAAGAAAAAGTCAGACTCAGGATAAGATCTAAGAAGATGGCTATTCAATATTCGCCTCCATTATTGTTGATTTCTCCAATTATTTCTGCCTCATTTCTTTCCTTTTGTCATACAGATTGCCCAGCAGGGAAGGAAGCCATTCAATTGATGGAAACTGAACTCTACTCTCATTTTCTCTTTTAGGTACTACCCCACTAAGACTACTGACAAATAACAGTGAAACAAGTCTGCAGTTTCACAAAAGCTCATTTCACCAAGGACTAAAGAAGAAAGGAAGTTAGTAGCTAAGTCATTATTAACTCCTTTTGCCTGCTACTAAACTCTGGCATCAATGAGAAAGAGCCAAGAAAAATCCTTGGGAATAAAGAATGCCTGGTTACAATCATGATGCAGGTGCTTAATCTGTCACATGAGAGTCTGAGACAAAGTTTAAATGATTGAACTCACTCCCTGAAAAATTGAGACTTGAGATTGCATGTTAACTATAAAAGCTCTACTACAAAATTAACTATAGAATCAGTGGGCTGTTATAAGAAACAACAGCAGAAGAACACATTAAAAGGAAATCAGGCATATCATTTTCCCGAGTTGATTTTCCTTTTGCTTTAGAGATTCTAAGAGTCAACTCTCTGCCTGCGTGAGTTAATGACCATTCAGCTTATCTCTCCAGCTGCTAAGACCTCTCAGTCCTAGAACCCCTTTTTGACTATAGCTGGCCAACTGATCCCCAGAATTGTAGAAATCATTACAGTTTTTCATAACATTTAACTTTAAATAGTATCTGGGCAGGATTCCACCAGCTGCTGATTCACCTGGCAGTATATTTTTCTCATTCCTACTAAGTGGTTGAAATTAGAGAGGGGCTATGCTGAAAGTCCACAGGAGATGATAATAAAGACACATCCAAAAGTGGTGGTTTAGTGACCTTTACGTAACAAATTCTCTGCAACTAAAAGTACAAGTAGCTACACTTCCAAAGAGGGCATTATAAAGGTAAGAAAAAAAGAAAAAAAAAAAAAAGGAAAAGGAAATTCCTTAATTGCTAGTTGCATGGATGGACAGCAACTGCTAAATTCACTCAGGACCTGATACGCAGCCTCATCTGCATGTTGGTCTTGGCCAAGGGCCGGGCTTCTGTAAAGTGCAGGTGCCAGTATTGCACCCCCACTTCTCACTTCCCATACCCTTCATCCCTACAAACTCTAGCAGGAATGTTGCTAAAAGTTTACATTACAGGTTCATAAATGTCCTTCACTATAAAGAAAGCCACCCGTCTTTGTGGCTGGGTGTTTGTGAATTTACACAGTAGTTCATCAGCCTTAGTCTCTAATTGCTTTTTCCAAATTAAAACAGAGAAGAGAAACCAATTCAGTTAATGAATAAATTGTTCCCATTTTTAATTAAACAGCAGCAAAATAACGATTTGGGATCAGAGCCATTCTGTTCTGTCCCGGCTCAAAGGAGATCAACTCAACTACTCTCAAACACTTGAGAAAGCGTGTTCAGACGTTGCCTAGCAAGTTAGCCAACGCAGGCTGCAATACAGAGTTCACTGCCACAGACGTCTTCCTGACGCATTCCCCCTCCAGCTCCCTCGTCACCAGATCAGGGGTTGTGACACTGCAAACAAGGAGCATCTCCCAGGTAATCGGGACCCTAAGCAGCTAGGACTCAGTGTTGGCCCAGAGTCCTGGCACTCCACCCAGATCAAAGAAAGCTGGTGCACTATGTTCCTGGTGTGAAATACTTAGTAAGCCAGTCATCACCCACACTCATTCCACTCTCTAAATTGTCTGTAGGTTTAGCTTCACTTATCAGAGTTATTAGTGCAACCCCAGTAGTGAAGTACTGGACATATTCTGACTCTTTGAAAACATTGCTCTGTTATTTCCAAGCATGAATTAGCTGAAAACCATTTCCACATCATATCAGACCTGAATCTATCTGGATAACATAAACTAGGTTTTTGTTGTCTTCTTGTCAGCATGCCACACTGCTGCTCTTTCCCTGTGGAAAGGGCAAAAGCAGATAATCTATACAGCCATTATATCTTTACAAAAGCATCAATCTTTGTTTCCCTGACACAAAGAAAGCCACCTTTAACTCAGTTAGTGCTATTCAGCCAGGAAAAAGAAAAAAATAAAAGGGGAAACTACTGGGTTATTTCTGAATCACACACTTCAGTACTGCTAACTGCAGAGACTTGACTTGAGTGCTGTGCATGATGACATATCCTACTGCAGTAACAGTAGATACAGCTCTTCAGCTCTGCTTCTTCAGCACTACGGCATATTGTACTTCCAAATGTCATAATACTGACATCTCTCACTGAACCTCTCTATGAGATAGAACAGTTGAAGTATGTTTGTCATTCAGTCCTATTGCCAGACAGCACCCTTCAGCCTACAGATGTGTTCTCTTGCTCCCTGACACAACACTCTGGGCCATCAATTCAGTTTAGTATTAAAATCACAATAAGAAAGAACAAGCCAGATGTCACTGAAGCTGCAAATGGAAAGAAATGAAAATCCAAAGCAAAAATAAACAAAAACACAGTTTGGGCTTTTCCTGTGTTGTTCTGTCTAATAAACTTGTTTTCAATCCAGATGCTACTGTTAGCATAAGCTGAATTTCCACCCAGGCCATTGAAAGTCTTAAGCACAGTATAGGTAATCAAGCAAATTGCCAGGCAGGAGAGGAAAGCGCACTACCTTTGAGAAGGAACAGTTTACCCTCATCACAGACCAATTACAATAGCACATGCAGTAGATCTGTCAAGTGCTCACATTTCCCTGCCATCAGTTCATCCATTGTGGTGCAGGCAGGAGGGCTGGTTTACACACAGTCAGAAGGGTTTGTTTGAATACTCTGCAGTCCATTGACCTGGTGTTTTACAATGAAGTCCAAGCACATTTCTCTAGAATACTGGAAAATGGGGGCTGGAGGGCTATTCCAGGAGCTGGATTGACTGAAGCATATGTCCTCATCATTTACGGCTTAATCAGTTTAATCAATATGTCACCGAGGCATTACAAAAATATCCCTGTCTTCCAGGTTGATCAATACATTTATGATGCTTTTGTACATTGACCTTCTAATGCACAGCTGACTGTGTAATCTGCCCTGATTGAAGAAAATGCTATTTCACCAGTCAGATTTAAAAAAAATGTCTGGCACAGTATTATCACCATCCATAGAGAATGGTTAAGTTAAAGAAAGGAAGGTCATAACAAGCGTGCTAATGTGAGGATGAAAAGAGCAAATATGAATTTGAAGAAAAACAGGAAATCACATTTCCAGGGAGATTTAAAACATATGAGTGTTTACTGTGTTCAGTGGGAAAGTGCTGAAGTTTTGATCTACAAAAGAAGGGAGCTCCATTTCACAAGCTACAGAGAGTGACAATGGTTCAAGTTCAGGTACTAAGAAGAGTGACATGAGAGGATTGGGGGAAAACTGGAGAAATGGGAAAACAAGTCATCTATTAAAGGGAAAGATGAGCAAGAATGAGCTTGACAAGTGCCTCAGTCAGTGGATGCTTATGGAAGCAGGAGCAATACAAGATGGCAAAGTCATTTCAAAAGCCCAGGGGAACCTTGTGAACAGTGATGGAGTTAAAGGCCTGGGACTCCAGTAGATCAGACAGTAGTTTCCAAAGTAGCAACAGCAGGAAGTTTATGTGGGAAATAAGTAGCAGACACCCTCTTCAGAGACAAATATCCTGTTTTCTTGCAAACTTTCCTAGTTAAGAATAAGAAAGAACCCAAATAAGTCCCATATAACTGAGTCAGACTTATTTATTTTTTTATGTAAACAAAATGTTCTTTCAAGCTCTTTGAAAAGCATTAGTAGATTTCAGAATAAGAGAAATTAACACCACATTTCCCACAACTAAGCTTGCAGACCCCAAGGGTTTTGCTGCCCACTCTGGTTTCCTTTGTTTGGTTAGTTGTTCTCCACATCAGAAACAATGAAAACTTTTTTTTGTTTATTAAGATCCATCTTTCAAATTGAGCAGTAAACTGCTCCTGATGCGAGTATGCGAGTGTGGATGTGTGGGGGTGTGTGAGCAAGCCTGTTTGTGAGAGAGGAAGAGTGGATACATGTGTGGTAAGGGAAAAATGAGAGCTCAGAAGAAAGAAAAACCAGTCTAGAGTGGAACTGAGCTTTGAAAAAATGAGTTGTGAAACAGGATTATAACAAGATGAGGTTATTTTTGTGATTTTAGGCCAATTGGGTAAGTGGGAAACCTAGAAATGCTCTCAGTTAATAGCAAGGCAATTCAGAGATCATTAAATAGTCTTGGTTGTTTGTTTTAAGTCTCCCAGCAACAAGGGGAAGATTTACAAAAAGCTATAGGAAGAAAAAATTCCATGGGATTTTTGGGAAAGAAAAAAAAAAAAACAGAAAAGAATGAAAAAAACAACATCCGTATGAATAAAAGCTCACTCTGTGTTAGGCTTCTTTTCACAAGCTTTGCTCATGTTTTAAGTTTCTATATTGTAACAGCTGGACTGCATTTTTTCATCATTCCTTCTTAAGCAGAAAAACAGGCATATTAGCAGGACCTGGTGAAGATTACAACTGCTCATGCTAGTCAACTGTTGCTGGATCAGAAAAAAATTCACTGCTGTGAAAGGGCAATACTTACCCAGCCCTGAACAAAAGTCATGCCATGTAATGATTCTTTCAGGGCTGCTTTTGTACTACAAAATTACTTTAAAATCATGGACTTCTCCAGCAGTTATTTAAACAGTTATTTAAAATCCTGAATCTAAATCAAATATTTTAATCTACTGTTAGGGAATGATAACATTGTTCCACACGCACTCAGAGTAAGAAGAGACTGAGACTACCACGAGCACCTCCATGCTTTCAGGATACTTACCATCAGACACAGATAAAAGCAAGAGGGACTTTCTTCTCAAGACTCTTACTTTCCTCAAGACTGCCAATATCCAACATTAGCACCAGTTGTTATTTATGACACAGAAACTAGAGCTAGCTGGGCTAAGCCATGACTTCAGACACACAACAGAATTTAGGGACCCATCTTCATCTACTACCAGGATAGCATAGAGCTGAAATAACCATCTACAGGTTAAGCAGTCAGTACTCCATTTCCAGTCCTGTGAAGCCATCCAATTACTCACCATGTAATTACATGGTAGAGAGTAAACAAAATTCACATGATCTGAAAAATACTGCTTTCTTAGGGAAAGGAGCAATAGGGTAAATAGAAAATGAAGGGGTTCTTTTCCAGTAGAGAAAAATATTAGTTTCAAAGTTTGCATCCATATTTCCTCTGAAGCTTAGGGATATTTGTCTGGATGTATTTCTAGTTTAAGCTGTAGGATGATTTACCATAAAAAAAGAAAAAGAAAAAAAAAAAGCCTCACTGAGTCAAGTCATTTGGTCAGCATATCTCAAGTTCTTTTCAATAAATTCAGCCTGGAGCTTCCAGAAACAGGGCCACCTAGGATTTTCTGTGTGCTGTTTGCAAACAATTATATGTAAGGAAATACATATATTGAATAAAATCCCGGTAATGGCTGAACCTTGCCTGCCATGTTTAATAACTTTTAAGATATTACAGAAGTCTAGACAAATCTGTTGGCAACCCACTCAAATTTACTTTCTGCTCTATGTTTAAAATCACAGCTTTGAAGACAATGAGACCAATAAGAATGTTAGAAAATACACTGATATTAGACAGAATTTAAGTTTTACTGCCCTCCACGTGTCACAATACAGAAAATCCAAATACATATCACTATAAAAGATGTATTCAGATTAGAAGCCACATAGGAAAAGCACATAGGAAAGGCTGCTCCAAAAGAAATGCCTCCTATTTTATGATGTTGGTCCATCACATCAAATGTGGATGTTGATAGCATGGCAACAGATGTTTAACCTTCCTACCAAGATTCTGTTACATGTTGTTGCTATGTGATTGATGGCAGTAGAGGAGTAGTTTGACAAAATGGCATCTGACACAGAAGTGTATGTGAAGCAAAGGTATGAAACTGAATTCTTTTATGCAGAAGAAGTGATTCATGGATACTTGCTGAATGTTCATTGAGACCAAACAGTGGATGTAAGCACAGCAAGGTGGTGGGTGGGATGTTTCAGCAATGGTGACAGTGACAGAGGATGCAGATTTTTACAAGCATATCATACTCACTTCTGGTAAAAACACATAGCTAATGCTGATGGCTACATCAAAAAAAAAAATGGTATTTTGTAGCTGATAGTTTACTTTATCAAATACTGGAAATAGAAATAGGAGGCATTAGTTTCAGAGAGACCCATGTACATGGTATGTTTAGCTTTGTAATATAACAATGTAAAAGTGCTCCATACACAGCAGAGAGAGGTGATGCCACTTTCACCGAGGCCCAGTTAGGTGTGGTGTCCTGAAATTCTAATTTAGGCCTAGTCTAAAGTATAAGTTTACCAGAAAATAGTGGATTGCAGGGATGAATATTTCATAAGTATGTTTGCAATAAGTTATACCTATTTGATGTAGACAACATGCTTAGAGGACTGCTAAGAGTAGCAGTCTTCTGAAGTAGCCTTCAGAACAGGGACTCAGACCACACAGACCACTAACCTACCCTGACAGGGTCCCCTCCCAGTCAGCACAATCACACTTCCTGCTCTTGCAGTGAGAAAGCTTAAAAGACAAGAGAGAAATAGTGGATAAACACTATCCAAATCTGTCTTTTTCCTCATTAAATTGCTCATGTGTAAACCAATGGCCAGAAGATACAAAATCTGATCGCCAAGTTTCAGCACACTAAAGAAAACACAGAAGCTTCACTTTGAACATTCAAATCTGAAGACCTTTCCTTTTCCCCACAGATATCTTTTACTTTGTTTTGAGAACAACAACAAAAAAAAATATAACTTTCACATTACTGTATTTGACACTATAATAGAACAGAAAGTTCAAAGATCAGTTGGTCTAACTGCCTCACCTTTTCATGCTTAAAAAGTTAAAGCGTATTAACGAGGGCATTACCTAAGTACCTCTTGAATACTGAGGCACATGGGGCATCAACCACCACTCCAGGAAGCCTGTTCTTCATAGTAAAGTGATGTTTCTTCTCCAGCTTTGTGTCAGTCTCGTATCTCCCATGATCAGCTACCAGGGAGAAGAGACTGGCACTGCCCTCCACCCCTCAGCAGGAGCTGCAGAGAGCAATGAAGTCACCTCTCTGCCTTCTTTTCTCTAGACACAAGAAACAAAGGGTCCTCAGTCTCTCCTCCATGCCTTCCAGCCCTGTTATCTACTTTCTTGCCTTCCTCCAGACAGTTACAAGGAGGATGTTACAGAAGGATGTAACATCCTTCTGACATTGTGGAGACCAGAACTGCACACAGTACTCAAGGTGATGCCACACCAACAATAAATATAGCAAGAGAAATAATAATTTGCACATTTTCACTCTGTAAGAGCAATAACAATATGCCATAAGGAGGAGGGAGGAGATTTCTTCGCCTGTTCTAACCAGTGATAGTATTTTTATTATGTAGTCTGGGGTTAAGAAGCTGGCATGTCCCAAACACATCCTACTTGTTTGATGTATTACGATATCAGAAAGAGACATCCAGAATCCTAGTCTTCTTCCATATTACAATTAGTTGCAAACCATAATTTGCCTCCAAGCTATTTGGATCTTCAGGCTAAACAACTTACTGTCTGAGAGCAAAGACAAAAAAAAAAAAAGTTAATCAAGTACACAGCTGACTCTTTGTAGGCTTTGACTGCAGGCTACAAAACAGCATGTCTAACCTTAAGCTTACAAATTCTGTGGGAAATAGTGTGAAGGAACAGAAGCAGGATAATGAGAATTATTCCGCTAAGAAATATGTGTCTGTAATTGCTCAAAAATTAAGAGGTGGGATGCAATTAATCTTTGTCTAAGTCACAGTTTAACCTTGACAAAAATCCCTAATGATTGATTCTGTGCCTTGGTTTTCCAGTGTACATACTGGGAATATAAGATAATGCAACACAAGAACCATAGCATGATAGAATCCTTAGAGTTGGAAGGAACCTCTGAAGGCCATTTAGTCCAACTCCCCTGCAATGAACAAGAGCATCCACAACTAGCTCACTGGGCAATCTGTTTCAGTGCCTCACCACCCTCACTGTAAAGGATTTTTTCTTTATATCTAACTTAAATCTGCCATCTTCAAGCTTGAAATGATTTCCCCTTGTTCTATCACCACAGATACTGCAAAAAAAGTCCATCCCCTTCTCTCCCATAGCTCCCCTTCAGACTTCTGAAAGCCTTTCAGGAACTCTCTAAATCCAACAAATGGACTATCTCTCCAAGTTCCTCAGCACTGATTTAATTGCGGCCACATCACAGGGTCTCTTCTTATGACAAAATTTCCAGACAAAACCACAACACTTATGTATCAGTTGCAAAGAAGTCATACCCCAGACGTAAGAGCCCTTTCCCAACATCTCATTGTCACTATGCAGCACATCTGTTGCAATATCCCTGAAGACAGAGCCAGAGAGTCTGTGATACACCCCAGGTCCTGACCATCACAGCTTTAAGCCAAAGAATTTTGAGGGCAGTCAGCACAGTTGCCTAGAATAAGAATGATATGTGAGGGTTTTTTTTGTTCTTGAAGCTTCTTTGTTCTTGAATGCCAAATGCTCTTTTTAAGATTTATTTTAGATCCCTTTGTAGCGCACAAAGGATTATCAACAGTGAGAATACCAATCAACTTAAGCAAAAGGCCAGAAAAAAACACTTCAGAGAACACAGTAGAAACATACTGAAGGACAGATCTATGAAAAACAAAAGGTAGTAAGAACTCTTAAAATTTCTTGGCCCCATCCAGCACACTAGCATATCTATAAGTGGTCAGGTATAAGCACTATCCTCCTCCAGATTTTGGAAGAAAACACAGGCCTAGAAGATACTCATCACTGTCTCCTACTCCCTAAAGGGTTCTCCAAGTCTTTGCTAAGAGTGCATACCTTGTACTGCAGTCAGAACTTCTATATAAGAGGATACTCAAAAACAAAGACTCTTCTTGTATGTCTCTGAAGAAACAGCTCTACACCCAGATCCTCAGCTATACTCTGTTAGAAGCACTAGCATGGCAATCTGAGTCCTTTTGTACCTGCTGTGTCAGGGATAGTGTAAACTTACACCTGTCTCAGATTACATTTATTAATTAGCTATTAGTTGTTAAATTAGGTAAGGTAGGATAGTTTCTTCTGAAACAAAACTATTATTAAACAGGAAAAAACCTGGGCTCTGGATGAATTGGGAATGTTATTTCTTTTTCTGTGTGGTACCAAACAGAGTAGAGTAAGTTTGTAGAATTAAGGTTTTGATTCACAAAGATGCCTCAGTGCCTCCTCTTTTCAGCTTTGTTAATACCATTGTTGATATTTTGCTGTCCAAATCCACATTCTTTAAAAAATTTCCTTCTGTCTTGAAAAATCATAATTAGCCTAGCCAACAGCAATATTCAATGATCTTTGATGGTTGGTGTTTTTCCTGCTTGAGTGCAAAGATGGCTGGCAACAAGAAATAGCAACATCCTTCTGTGGGGGAGTAGCACAGTGCTATCCAGCTATCCAGTGTAATAAGATAAACTTATAGCACTAGTACATCAATGTACACTGAATACCTTGTAAAAGACCTTATAGTACTAGCTGGACTCAATGATCCTTATGGGTCCGTTCCAACACAGGATGTACTATGATTCTACCTGGGGATGTCTCATTTAATTGGAATAATGAATACACATCACTTTTTACTTACTAAAAATGGCAGAAGATAGATAAAATCCTGATTAATATAGGAAAATTCTTTTTGTTGGTTAGGTGTAAGCTTCATTTTTATATCTTCATTAAGAAAAAACTAACAACCCCACCTGAAGATGAGGATTTAATACATCTGATGAGATTTCTTTACATCCTGAGCTGCAGTTCAGGACAAACTCCCAAGCCCAGAAAGGGCTGGCAGTGCACTAGCCAGAAAAGGAACGCATCCAGAGACTACTGTGGTAGGATTTTGCATTGTGTTTTTTGTGTTTATTTGGTACAGCAATAAATCAAGCCCTTTGCTTTGATCTTGTACACTCTGTAAGCCCCCAAATCTGTAATGTCAGAATCTCAGTCCCATTTATCACCAGCTCAGAATACGTTCGTCTCAGACTGTTCTCGAAAACTGGTCATGTGTGAAGTTACCTCTATGGTAGCAGAACTCCTTTGGAATTCAGTACGTCCATGCAGGAATAGCTTCAGACATCTTTTGATGTATGAGTATGCAAGTATGTTTGAGGGTAACGAGTAAAGGAATATCACATTTGAGGATGTCATGCCCAGAATTTAAAAAACAAGAAGCACTGTCAGGTTGTTTCACAAAAGTTAGTAAAAAATAACAAAACTTGTAGTCCTTATAAATAGAAGGTCCAGAAGAGAAACAGCAGTACTTGGGTCAGCATAAGTGATCACAGGTCCTCATAGTAGTGCTTGTATTCATGCTGTGGGCTATATACGTGGTAGGTCCTCTCTAGGCTGGCGACATATTTTGAATGCACCGTTTACCCAGTTTTGTGTCAAGGTTATGCCAGTGCCACTTGAACTAACCTCTCCTCCACATAACGCCCAACAGAGGCATGATACTGAGGCAGCATTACACACAGAGTTACCAAACTGGCCTCAATAACCAGCATATCAGCAGTTGTCCTTGCACAGCCTGCTACAGGAATGCAGTGACAGCTGGCCCGTGCCCCAGCTTCACGTGAAAGCCCACAGTGCCAAGATTTAACTTGTGATCAGCAGGACTGCATCTCTTGCCTGGCAAGTGCTGCTCGAGTATAAAGATGGGAAACAGACTTGCGCAAACTAATATTTTGAAAGAGAGTGGGGAAACACCACTATTCTTGTGCAAGCTTAACAGAAATTTGGTAGTGCCAAGGGTCAGCCTCCAGACCTCTGTTAGAGGATGTGTAGTCCAGTGTCAAACCAGAGAGCAGTTCTCAACTGGTGGGCCACTGATACCAGACTTCCTACATTCTGCCATATTTTTTAGAAAAAATCTAGAAAAGTACTCACAGATCTGAATGCTGCTTAAACAAAACACCCATGTGTGTATTACATGAAAGGTGAAGCTCCCTACTGACATTAAGCGCATAAAGAACAGTCTGGAAGTACTGGCAGATCTGGAAGAATCAGTACTGAAACAGAAAGTGATTTGTATTGCAAGAAATAAATACGTATTTTTAATTAATAAAAGACAAAAACAAAATCATCCAAAGGAGCGGTTATGTTTCTCATGATCCCCTGAGAAATACTGAAGTGATGCTTGAAAGATTGTTATCATTTATGGAAATTAGGTAGAACGACTGAATTTTTACTGTAAATGTTACCATATCAACAATCTCCAAGTAACTTCTAGAACATAACAAGATATTCAATAAGAATTTACTATATTGTATTCTGTCTGAATCACTACTTTCCTCCAAAAATCTGCAGAGCCAAATTTAACACATTTTGTTTTTTCTTACTTTAAACAGAGGGCAAGCTAGCACAGAATGTCTGTTTGTACATATCCCAAGTAAAATTTGCACGAGAAAAACTTGGATTATATTTGCAAATGGTTCTGAAATGTAATAAAAGACCGACACAGAATGTTGGCTATTGATTTTCTAACCTGGGTTTTTCATAATCCTACGACTACTCTAAACCTTACTTATTTATATGTGATTTTTAAAATAGATTTTGGACTAGGCAGTGTGGGCTAAGGTTTAAAGTAAAGGGCTGAGAAACAGGAAACTTGGGAGAATTCGGCTGGATGACAGCCTGGATAAATGCATGTGGTTTGTTTGCATGATTTTCAGTTAATAACAAGGGAGATTGGATGTCTCAAAAAATTCAGAAAAGGGAAATGAGGCTTCATCCTGCCAGTTAGGGAAAAAGAAAAAGAAAATCGCTCACCCTTCATCTGAAAGTAACTTGTAAATAACAGTGGAAAGTATCTGTGTCTTATCACTTAAAATTGAAATGAAGTCACCATAAATTGAACTGAAAGGCACGGTTTTGTGCCATTTTACAGTTAACAGCAGGACATGTTGAAAAGTTTATCTTTTTCCCACCTATGGTTGCAGAAATGTTTGGACAATTATTGACTAGCTGAGTGCTCCTGTCCTCTCACTGATACCAAACTGTGATTCGGAAGAAGCTGAACTAAAGCCTTCAGTTTATAATGGAAGCAGTCAAAATCATTCTTTTGATGATACTGCCTACAATAATACTTATAGTTGTTATTCTATCTAGGGCAAGTTCAGATATTGGTTTTGTGTGTATGTAAAAGTCCAATCTTTTGAAGAAAGCTCAGAAAGGTGCTCAAGAGGTTAATTAAAGGCAATGATTTCTTTTTTTTAAAGGAGGCATTGCGCAAAGTCAATATAAGACTCATAAATTAGTCTGCAGGAAAAAGACATCCAATTATTTGAGGTGGAGAAAGGGATAATTTAGTAGATATTTTATTGTTCCACTGCTGATTCCAAGACTGTCTCACTTCTTTGATCTTGATGCTCATATCTCTTCTAAACTGCAGATCAACACAAGCTCTGAAGGCTCACAGACAGGAATAAGTCAAATGAATCTCTGACCTTGTAAGGAGCCTCTCAAACACAGATCATATTGGTTTTCTGCCGTGAACTGTACTACCTCTTTTTTTTCCTGAATATTAGTCCTGTACTTCCCTTTTCATTATAACTTCCAGTTTAAAAAAATATGAAACTTTTTCAGCTTGCATAATTAAGCATGTAGAAATGGGCAAGGCATTAATCACATTTATTTCCCCTGAGAGTGGATTATCCAGGATATCTATATGGCTATAGTTGCAACCTTAGGATTGAGGATATAAAGAAATTTTTGCTCCTTGACTGAGAAATTTCTATGCCAAGACAATAATAATGATTTAATATCACAGCAAACCCTTTTTAGCTGAGAACTACAAAAGGTCAATCCCATTGTTTCACTATATGGAAAATATTATTGGGCCTACTTGACATCTGCAGAAACTATGCTAGCAGAACAGCATTCATTCAGTTGTCAAAATACAGATTTTGAGATTCATATTTCAGGTTGTACAGACATGCCTTGGTCTTAGGTGTGAGAATTCTAGTTCTGAAGTCAGCTAGTACCAGTACAACTCAAAGCCTCTGTTTAATTAGTATTCCAGTATAATAATACTATAATAATTATTATAATTCCAAGTATTCCTTCATAGTGAATTCAAACCTTTAAAGGAGAAGTTTCACCTTAAAAGGCTTAATGAAACTATTTCGTAGCAAACCTTAGCAACAAAAATAACCAAATCACCTTGAATTTCAACTGCTTAATACCACCTTATCAATCAGAATTATGAGTACTGTTCATTAATATTCTTGTAACACTTCAATTTCCTTGACACTGTTTTCTAAACTTAAACAAGTTGTAATTTTCAGTTTTCTAATACTTAAGAAATATTGACAGCGGTGCCAGCCAATGTGCCATTTGAATATGCTGGCCTATCAATGAATATATCACTTTTTGAAGTAGATATTTTGTACAAACTTTTGTCTACAGCAAAGTTTCTAAGTCAGTTGCTAGCACATCTTTCTAGGTTTCTACAAGTCTTTGGTTATTTAACATACCTTTAACCCTCTGCGGACAAAAATAATCAATGACAGCACACTGAGGAAATGAACAGAATTGTTTTTCACATTAGGTTTGTCAGATTATCTGGATCCCAAATTGCTCGGTATAATTAGATTGGAATATAAATATGTTGTTCTGAAGGATAAAATATCTCCCAAAATTACCTTGCAGGAAACCCCAGCTTTCTTTGAGTACTCTGGAGTTTGTTTCAGGCTCCAGAATTAATGTTTTGGATTTGCAGAAAATAACAGGAAATAGTTAGCAGGTGCATGCACACTTTGTGATGATTAATTCTCATTAATTTTTACTCAGTATTATAATACATATGAGAAAATACAATATATAATATTGTAATAATTTAATAATATAGTACAGCAATAATATAGAAATTATACCTGCAGTATAAATGAGTAGGAACAACAATTAAATTAACAATCTTTATGGAATAATATGAAAATTAATTCAAAAGGAAAAAATTTAGATATTTAAGTCACACATTATTTTTTAAAAATAAAATAAATGTATCCTTCCCTTTAATGGATTTTTTTCTGCCAGGGATTTTTTTCCTTTCTTGCTACATAAAAAACAAGCTGAATATAGGATCTTATCATAGCAAATCATGCAGTCAAATGAGTCTAAGAATTGCTTAATTTCTCTGAATACTTGAAGTTTTCAATAAACATTGACTATATTTCCAGATAAGCAGCTTGGTAGTATATCACATGGAAGATAGGGAGATGATATGGGAGAACCAGCATGGCTTCACCAAAGGCAAATCCTGTTTGACCAGGATAGTGGCCTTTTATGATGGTGTCACTGCATCAGTGTTCAAGGGAAGAACTACTGATGTCACCTATATGGACTTCAGTAAGGCCTTTGACACAGTACCCCATAACATCCTTCTCTTCAAATTTGAAAGATATGGATTTGACAGATTTGACTGTTCAGTGGATGAAAAACTGGCTGCAGGATTGAGTCCATGTGTGGATGGAGATCAGTGATGAGTGGTGTCCTGCAGAGGTCAGTGCTAGGACAGATACTCTTTGATATCTTCATCAATTACATTGATAATAGGGTTGAGTGTACCTTCAGCAAGTTTACTGATGATACCAAGCTGTGTGATTGACACACCAGAGGGATTGGATGCCATCCAGCGGGATCCCGACAGGCTTGAGCAGTAGGCCCAGGTGAACAAGGTTCAACAAATCCAAATGCAAGACCTTGCACCTGAGGTGAGGAAAATCTCACTACCAATATAAGCTGGGTGATGAAAGAATTGAGTGCAGTCCTACCAAAAAAGACCTGGGGGTACTGGTGAATAGGAAGCTGGACAGGAGCCAGCAGTGTTCCCTTGCAGCCCAGAAAGCCAATTGTACCCTGGGCTACATCAAAAGAAGCATGTCCAGCAGGTTGAGGAAGGTGATCTAACTCTTCTGCTCTACACTGGGGAGGCCTCACCTGGAGTACTGTGTCCAGATGTGGAGTCCTCGGTAAAGGACAGACACGAACCTGTTGGAGTGCATCCAGGGAAGGGCCACAAAGACGATCCAATGGATGGAACACATCTCCTTTGAGGATAAGCTGAAAGAGCTGGGGCAATTCAGTCTGAAGACAAGGCTTTAAGGTGGCCTACTTTCTGCTTGTGCCACAACAGGCATGACTACAGGATCAGCCAGAACACATCCTTTGGAGTGCACAGACCTTGTGTAGATGGGGTATGTTGGCATGTCCCAGAAACAAAAGCATGGATTTTCACACTAAACATATTACCTGCAAAGCAGCCATACAAACTTAAGATGGTGGGAAAGAAATAATATGTTTTTAGAGAGTCATAAGAGAATGTGATTTTCCACAGCAGTGCAATTATATTTGCCTATTTAGAGATGGAGAGAGACCACAAAAAAAAAAGTTTCAGCAATGCTTCACAGAAATAGCTAGATAGTCGTAATGAGAGTTTGGATGGAGAATCAGTTGATTTTTACCCACAAACTCTCTGGAAAATAGAGCCACATTGGAAGGCACATATTTCTCTGCAATACTTGTTTAATGTGCCCTGACTTCTTTTGAAAAACTGCTTTTAAAGAACTCATCTGCCATGCACATCCAGTCCTTCCATCTTTATATTTAGAGAAATGATAAAGACCTAGCTTGTGGCAATTATTATCATAGTTTGTATGATGTGTTTGTGTTCCAAAGCAAAATGCTCACCTATAAGTTCCCAACAACTTAACAGTATTATTTTTCATGAAGACTTAATCATTTTGATGTTCAACCTATTAAGTGATAAAAGTCAGTCATATTTGGCATGGGCATCTCTTTTTTACAAGTGTGATAATATATATTTGCATTTTCTATTGGAAAAAAAAAGTGTCTCTGTGTGAATGTACTTCTGTTCTTTATCTCATTTTGAAAGACTTATATAAAATGTCTTGACATTTTGCACCAAAAAATAAAAGAAACTAAAAAAAAAAAAGAACAATTTTGGAATGAGTTCGTGCCTGGAATGTTTCAGAAAAAAAAATAAAATAAAATAAAAAATTACAGATTATATTTCAAAAGGGAGTGATGAATAATGGAAAGAATGAACTGTGAATTTCTATTATATCAGTTGTATTTAGGTTAGCCACATTTAATTTTTAAGCTCATAAATCCTTAAGAAATGTTAATCACATGATGGACTTATTTGTAGATTTACATAATGCCCTGAAGGAGCCATGGATTGTTGCATTCTGTGGTGACTCATGAACATCTCTGGCTCAGGCTGCCAGGACAGAGAAAGGAGGCTGAATAGCATGATTTTGTATGAACTGTGATTGAATTTCCAGCAGTTATCCTCAGGCCACTCCATAGCATTTTCAACAAACTAAGATATTACAACTAAAAAGAGGCTGAAAAAGAGAACTTTATATTTTGAACAAAACTGTTCTCTTTCATTCTGTTAAAACTGAAAATTATGCACTTTAAACATATGCACGCATTTAAAAAAATAAATCATTGAATTAGTTGCCCACTATGTCCAAGTCAGTTATCCCAAAAAATGCATGCAAAAACCTTCAGATGGTGTGTTCTTTTATCAATATAAATACCATTACTGCTTTTTAATGTGTTTCTGAACTCCAACAACTTTACTAATAGCTCTTGTTCTCTAGATATCAGTGAATATATATACATGCTACATGTTAATCATAGAATGGCTGAGGTTGGAAGGGATCTTAAAGATCATTGAGCTCCAGCCCCTGCACCATGAGCAGGGTTGCCACTCACCACATCAGGCTGCCCAAGGCCCCCATCCATGTATATAATATAATATGCATTTAATATAACATTATGCATTTTAAAACTGTATTCTTTATTGTAGGTCTATGTAAAAATAAGTCTACAGAAAACTCAAAGCCTATCAAGTGATGTAGTCTAAGTTTTTTTCAATCAACAAAACAGGTCAGAGTTACACTTAATTAAAATCTTACCAGTGATTAAATATATCATAAAAGACAATGTATGGTAATAGACAATTAAAAAATAGTTCTTTGCGTTCCTGCTTATCTGTTAAGTGGCCTGCTTTATCTGCTGTCCACAAATGAGTATCAGAGGCAATCTAATGATGTTTTAATAGAAGGAAGCTTGGCAGATGGTATTCTGGGTAATGATCTAGGTTGCAGTGATCTCAGATGTGACTTATGCTATCTATTTACCTGGCCTCAAACAAAGGGAAAAAAAAGAAAAGGAAAAAAAGAAAAGGTAAAATGATTTAATTGGCCCAGGGTCTGTTCTCTGGCACAGTGAATGTTTAAATCACTGAAGCAGTCCATTTGCTTCTGTAGCAGGAGAAAACATGAATTTGATTAAAACAGCAAAAATACAGCAGGAAAATCTTCCTCCTCCGCAGCCAGTTTGGGAATGGAAACATACCTAGTTCTCATGGTCTACTTGTTTTTCTGTTATTGCTCTGGTCAGTTCTAGCAAAAATCTGTCCTTTAAAGGAAAAAGATCTCACAGCTTCAGTGGGCCACTGAAGAATGCCTCTTCTCAAGGAATGGTGATCTACTTTGAGAACAAGGGGAAAGATAGTAAGGGAGGCTTTATGGTATTGTGAAGGTCTGACTTTGCCCTTAAAATCTGCCTTTTGCCTCATATTGGCATGGGCTATGATACTGAATTTACAATGACTGTCTTCTTTCATTTATTACTCACAGAAACAAGTCTGAATAACTGTCATAAACCACAAGGAGCATTTCCTGGCTTTGCCACAGTTACAGAGTTTCTGAAACCTGAAGAAAATTATTTGTGCCCTGTAAAATTTCATTTCAGATACTCATGGTCCCATAAAAGGCGCAAGTAAATGGAAATTTAGGCCTCATGAAGATTGTTAGAAATATCATAAAATCGTAGAATTAGAGAAATGCTTGAGTTGGAAGGCACATTAAAGCCCACCCAATTCCCACCCCCTGCCATGGGAAAGGCTGCCCCCAGGTCAGCCTGCCCAGGGCCCCATCATCTGTCCTGGCGCTGAATCCTTCTGGGGATGGGACATCCACATACTCTCTGAGCAGCCTGTGCCAGTGCCTAACCACCCTGTGAGTAAAGAATCTCCTTCTAACATCTAATTTGCTCTCTCCTCTTTCACTTTAAAATTATTCCCCTTGTCCTATCAGTATCAGCACGTAATAGGTCAGTCTCCCTCCTATCAATAATCTCCTCTGAAATACTGGAAAGCCAGTGAGGTCTCTAGATAGCCACCTAAACACATAAGGGAAAGCTCTTACAAGAGTTAGTCCCTCTGAAACAGAAAAAATCTGATGTCTTCCAGTCTCACCTACTGCGATACTTCCACAACTGAAATAGGTGAACTACTGTCACAAAAATACTTGTCACAGTAATAACCAGGATGACCTGAACTTCCAATCTGCTCAGCACCAGTGTCATGCAGAATGAATTAAGGGGTCATTGTAATCTGTTCCCAAGGGGAACTAGGTATTATGCTGAACAGTTTGCCATGACATTGTACAACAGAGAAGTAACATTATAAGAAGGTATACAGATGTTGATGACAGGCAAGAGAAATATCCTGAAAGAACAGTTAAGAAGTTTACATCCAGCCCATCTGCTTTCTATGACAGAAATGTACTTCTGACTTTTCAAGTACTTTCAGATGTTCTGGAAGCACTCATGGCAACGTGGTGCTATTTTCCATCAGATGTGTTTGGTATTTAGGTGAAATTCTGAGGACAGCTTTAGTGCTATGAAACACTGAGCCCCACACAGTGCCATTCAGCCCATCTGTAAAGATCTTCAATGATCACTGGAGAGAACATCTGCATCTGGTAAGAATTTACTGTTTCTTCCATACTGAGAGCAAGAGGCTTTCTCTTCTCATCAAGCAAGTGCTTTTCATTTACAAGCACAGTCCACCAATTTCTGGTTTGGAGGGATTGATCTAATTTCCTGTGAGCCTGTGAGTAAACCTCCGAATGACTTTCTTCAGAAGGCATCTGGCCAGGTCTAGTGTATGGCACTCCTGGCACTCAGACCTTCACCCTGTGCAAGACTGGAGCGTCAGCTTTATGAGTTTTTAGTGACTGCTGACAGACGTGGGGGGTGATGAACTCTGGTAGCCAGAGTTGAGATTAAAATCTGAATGTTTCCTGCCTTGCAGTTTGCAGGAAGTGAACTACTTGTTCATGCTGTTACTGTCTGCCCAGAAACCCAGTGCTTAGCTCTTTAGGCCGGCACATGGAAAACTATCTGTGAGAGCAAACCTATGTGCAGATGATCAGTGGTACACTGAGGATACCAGGGTAAACAGAACAAAGTGCTGCGTAGCTAACGTGAACTTCCTAATACTTTAAAAGTATTCACACTTGAAATGAAGCTCTTGGGTAATCCGTAGCCTTAAATAAGTTCCACAAATCCAAAGACTGTGATGGGAAAATCATCACCAAGGGTATTACAGACTGAGAAGAGCAAAAGATAGGAAATAGGCACAGGAGGGATATAAGGGGAAAAGAACTGGTCTAAAGGACATCAAAGGCTGACTAACTTTTAAAGAAGATAATGGAGAAAACTTCCCCTCCTATTTCCTGCATACCTAATCAATTGCCAAATCACAACAGTCAGTGCAAATATTATATATATGAAAATCTGGGAAATTCTGATTCAAAAGGAGAGGGTTTTTGTGGTTTTTTTTTTCTTTCTTCTTGCTACCTCTTCTCTTATTTAACATAGTAGGCAACATCTTACCAGGAACTTCAATCCTTAAAGTATTCATATTTGATTTATATGATCTAGAATGGTTGTTTCTTTCCTAGTCTGGTGATGTAGTGAGGCCTTAAGGTTTTGACCAGGACCCTCACTCACATAAGGTATTTCCAGAAGAGAAAAAATTGATATAAAGGACAATTGATACAAAGGTGATAACATGTCAGCCAGATTATAGGAATGTTCACATAGCTTAAGTCTTCTATCAGTACCTTTGAGAATTATTTTTGTAACCTGAATTGGATAATGCAAAGAGATTTTTTGTTTTGTTTTCAATGGCACGTCCAGCATACCATAGTGAATTTTTCTGATCATGACACAAAGATGTAACATTTTCCATATCATTCCTGTTGGTTATTTCTTTTTATATTAATTCCTTATATTCACAAGTTATTTTCAGATATAAGGTCCTTTAAGGCTTACTGTTACAAAGGTGACAAAGAGGAGAAAAATTCTAAAATATAGCTTAAATCACAAAGTGAGTTCATTTCAGAAGTTGAGGACTTTCTTCTATTTACATTTTTCTTACCTGTGACAGTGATTTTAGGCACCTCAGTACAGAAAGGACATTGAGGTGCTGGAGCACATCCAAAGAAGGGAAACAAGGCTTGTGAAGGGCTTGGAGAATGTGCCCTATGAGGAGAGGCTGAAAGAACTGGGGCTGTTCAGTCTGGGGAAAGGAGGCTGAGGGAGACCTCACTGCTCTCTTCCTATATCTATAAGGTGCTTACAGTGAGAGCGGGGCTGGTCTCTTCTCACTGGTGACAGGACGAGGGGAAATGACCTCAAGTTGCACCAGAGAAAGTTTAGGTTGGATATCTGGAAACACTTCTTTACAGAAAGGGTTGTTAAGCACTGGAATAGGCTCCCCAGGGAGGTGGTTGAGTCACCATCTGTGGATGGGTTTAAAAACCGTTTGGATGTGGTGCTCAGGGATGTGATTTAGCAGAAGGTTGTTGGAGTCAGGGTAGTATGGTCAGGTCATGGTTGGACTCAATGGTCTTTAAGGTCTTTTCCAACCTGAGTGATTCTATGATTCTATGATTTTATTTTTCACATAAGTTTGCAGTTCATTTTTTTTTTTCTATGTTCATTGAAGTGGAAGCTGCATGTGTAACAATTGCATTCACGAGAAATTTGACCGAGTTTTGTGTGCTATATGAGCATTTTTATGCTTTTTTCAAGAACACACAATTTTTTAAAATACTGTAATTCCATGCAGACTCAATTGCTGTTCGAGTATCCCAATTTCTGTCTTAAATAAGGAAAACATAAGTCTCAGCATTTATGTAGGGATTTGCTCATATTGCTTGCAATCAAATCAGGGTGATGAACAATGTTATTAAATATTTTTTTTAAGTTTCCCTGGTCAAATATTAATTCCACTGCACATTAATAACAAACACTAGAATAAAAAGACATAGAAGAGATACATTTTTGTTTATAGTTTATTATAATATGAGAAAAAAACAATAAAAGAAATCAAGAAAACATATTTCATGGAGCACCATACTGTAACAAAATTTTGCTGGTTCTCCTATAAAGTGTATTTTTAACATTTAAACAATGACACACATAATCAATACACACAGGCATCTACACCCCAGAAATGTTAATGGCTCTAAAGAGACTCCCCTCCTTTCAAACACAGAGACACTAAGGTGCACAGAGGAGTGCCAGTGTAAAAGCATCTGAACACCAACTGAGTCAATTACTCTTTTGTTAGTGCTCTTCATAAACACACAAGCATTCAGGTTTCACCCCAGTCTCTCTTCTTTGAAATCTCTGCATTGGGTCCATAAGTAACTGAACATGGATCCAGCACTGACATGGTGTAGAATTAAACAAAACTGGCCAGTATTCCCTACCTGATACCTCTTATTGCTTTGGTTATAGTACTGAATGAAAGTCTGAACCATTAAACCTATACTCCACATCACAGAAAAGCCACTTTCACACCTACAGAAACATAACCTCCATCCCCGCACACCTCACTGATACCTTTCTGAGAAGCTTTAAGGATTTTTCCACCAAGATCACCTTCATACAAATGGTAGCATTTTCTAAGTGTTCAGACAGTTGTCTAACAACATGTTTTGGAATATCATTCCTTCTTTTTAAAGGACAGGGTATGCTTTTCCTGCTGCCTTAAATTTATGTCATTGTCTACACAAGCAACAGCAAAATGCTACGGTTTTCTGTACAAAATGTTTTACATTCATTTTATACAGTGCTAAGTAATGATGCTAAGCACAGAACAACGTAGAATGATAGTCCAGAATGGCTATTTACCTTGCTCAAAAAGAAAAAGTACTGGAAGATTCCCATACTAATATTGAGGTACATTATTAGAGCCTCTATTACAAACACTAGTCTTCCAGAATACTTTCAGGCACCTATTTGGCAAGCGATTGCTCAATAAGTATGTCGCACTGATGCACCTTGGGTACTGTGGTTTAGTGCTCTCAAACAGTGAGAGTAAAAGTAAATCCAACCTCATAGTAGACTAGACTAATGATGAAACAGGATGCTAACAGGGTAGCAAACTTTCTGCCTGGATACAAAATTGCCCACAGTTACCTGACAATTTCATGTATCTGATATGCCTCCTCTTTCATCAACTACAGAAAATGTATAAAACTTAATTTCAAACCTTTCCTGTATGATATTTCAGTCTTGTCAAGAAAAAGTTGAAGACCTTGTGTGTCTATCATACACTTACAGAACATATTTTTTACCCTAAGCCTGTTTCTTTTTGAAATATTTCCCTTGCTTACTGACTGCAAAATTTCTGGGGAAATTTAAGCATTCACAAAACCTATTTCTGTCTTGATATTCATTGAGGCTGAACCATCTTTAAATTTTGGGCTGAGTAAAGCATTCATGTTGCCAAGAAAGAAATTAAGTTATTGTGTATTTTTTCTTGTGGAAAATCCTTGTGGATTTCCCATTTGGAGCAGCCAATTTTATAATTCTTTTATACTGTGTGATCAACAGACATCTATGAATAGCAAGATACTGCACTAAGGCAAAATAACAGAAATCCGAAAGGAAAAAGAAAATGGACTTGAAAATTAACTGGAACTTTAGGTACACAAAGAGGTATTAACTAATTGAATAACTAAGTCAGACTCCCTTCTCCAAGCTAAAGGTATGTTTTAACAGCTGTGCTAACCATTTCCCAGATAAACAGTTGAGATTTCATCTATATGATGAGGAAGAGAAGACAGAAAGTAAAGACTTGCTACTTTGAGCTTTACAAAGGATATGGAGATTTATGGAGTTTCAGATAACTAAGAATATAATAAGAAAAAGATACTGTGCTGGGTACACCAATGCATGCTTTCACTTGGACTACTATCTGCAGCTCTACTCACCTGAGTAAAAGAACAGGGTAGCAAAAACAGAAGATTCAAGAAAAAGCAAAGAATATGAACCTATACAAGAGTGTGACTTATTGTTTGGCTTAAGAAAAAATAAGCCAAATGTAAACCAATAGGTAAATTTCTATGTATAGAATGTAAGCACTGACATATAAAAGAAAACTTGGGATCATTGTTTTTTATACCTTTCTAACATACAAGAGCAGGAGATAAGAATGACATCTGAGCAGCTAATTCAAATCTTAAAATGAGGTTTGATTTTAGAATAAGTACTTTGAGAAATAGCTAGGTCTCATAATTTTGGATTAGCCTCTCATAGAGATAAGGAGACATCAGTGATCACATTAGATATGACAAAACCAATAACACCTGAAAATAACAAAAATTCCAGAAGAAATTATTGCACCTTCACCTGAAGTCAGAGGTGGGACACTAGGTTAAATAAATCAAGGAGTTTGACTATGTCACTACTTTTATAATATTAGGTTTTAAAAGTTCAGTGATATACCCACATTTAGGCGTGAGGACGAATAACGATCTTTCACTCTGAGCAATAAGTTACAGTAACATTAATTAATGGAAGGACAGAATGATTAGTATTATTACTGGCCTTAGACACCGCTTATACCACTTGTATACATACATATGCATACATACAAACATACAATGCATATTTATGTGCATACATACATGTATACATAAACACACACATACTCTTTCTGAGAAACTAGGCTCACCAAAAGGCCTGAAGAGCATTCTGTATACCCTTCTTCTGATGCACTTTGCCAGGTCGTATAAGCATGTTTATCTTCAATGGTCTCCAGAAGAAAACATAAGAAAGGGAAGTTTGAACCAGAAAATGGTAGAAATCACTCATGTTACTGTCATTACTTTAGACCTGTACTTGAAAATACATTTCCAAAGGCCTTCTTAATTGGCTAACTTGACCGAAAACCAAGCAAAAAGAAATATACAACATTAAAGAGATGTTCTAAAAATAAAAATATTTATGCATTTTTTGTTCTTTCATATGTTAGTACTAATACATCATCTTCCTCATAGTTGGCAGGTTGAGAAATTAAAGGAACTAATTTGATTTTTACCCTGTTTACCTGTTACTTGTTTCTGTCAAAGCTGAGAAAATACTTGATAGTCCATCTCCTCTTATGAGCTTTCATGTCTAAGCTCTAACAGCTCATTGTAAACATGTCCTTTTATCAGGCTCAATGAAAACATTTTAGTTTTTAGTATATGTAAATTTAATGTGTACTCTAAATTGACATCGTCTCTTAAAACATAATTGAAATATTCCTCAAACCCATTCCTATGAAAATTCTGCCATTTTTCACACTTTCACGTTTATTCACACTGTTTGTCCTCCCTGTTTTTCTGAGAAGACTCTTGAGAGCACTGGTGAAACAAACACAGACTACTGTCTCATCCATGAGCAGTTCATTAATTTTGAGGTGCAAACTACTTAACTTTCAGCTAAACTAATCTAGTTATAAAATAATTGCAAGTATCTAATACAGCAAAAATCAGTTTGGCTACATTTAACAGGTTAAGGGACAGATAGTTTTTCATTTCAGTGAGGTAAAGTATGTTGTATAAAAGATCCCCCATCCCCAAAATGCATCTGTGTGGTCATTAACTCAAATAAAAATAAAACTAAAATTAAAACAACAACAAAAAAAAAGAGAGAGAGAGAAATAAGTTATTTTTAAAAAATCTAAAAATGAAGCAACCTTTAAATTTAATTCTAGACAGAAAGAGTTCGAGGGGGAATAGAAAGAGAGAGAATGAGAGAATATTGACAAATGCATGCTGCTGCCAGCTCTGAGAACCAGGAGATGGCATCAACTGAATTTTACCTCGTGATACCAATACTATATGGCTCTTGTTGTGTTGTTACAAATAGTCCAAGTTTTTAGTTTTCAATGTGGATCATAATGGGTTTAATTGATCACCTTTTTCTTTTTGGTACAACTTCAAAGATTTAAATATCTCTCTCAGCAGGCATAGACCTACCTATTGGATGCAAACATATAGATAGAATTGCATCATTAATATGCTGTGCAGAGACGTCCACAGAGAGTACAAATACCAGCATACGATGTTTCATCTTGATCATGTGCATGCACAATGCTTTGCATGATGGTTCGCTTAGTCTCTAAACAAGAAAATCTTTACCATGAGAGGAATGCCACACTCGACTGCATTTCTATGCAAAGTCATTGCAAGACCCTGGTTCCTTCAAAATTGCTTGCGTTGGCCACAGGAAAATGAAGAAATGCTATTGATGAAATGCACAGCATTTCCCTTCCACTGACTGTCTTCCAGGCAGCAAGGCTTCCAGCTCACCCCACCATCGACGCTTCGCAAGATGGGTTCCTCCAGGAGACAAATCTTACCTCATCTCTCTTCCTGCACACCAGCAGCATGTTTCCTCTAGAGCCTCTTCACCTTTTGTGTCCCATAGGGAGTGCAGGAGTGGGATTCTTATCTTGCAATAATGGTTATGTGAGTTTGTTCATCATTTTCTTTTCCTAGTTCAACTTTGTTATCAATTGTGTTCTCCTGCAATGATCTGAAAGGCCTTATTCAAGCCAGCATATATTTTCCTTAATTCCCTTTTACATCACCTTAACGGGACACATCTGTTGACATATTTTCTGAAGAGAATGGATTTCATCTTTTGCTGAAGTTTTGCTCCAACCAAAGACGAACCTCCTGAAGATTGTAGAAAAAGGGGCCTTTACCTCCCAGGTAGGCAATTTTTTGTCTCTGCACAATGCATACTCGCTCAAATGAAACCCCATAGGCCACATTGGCATTGTTGTCCATGCAGTCAGCCACTACTTGGCACTGAGGTGGCAAGGAGAAGTGTTCCAGGAGTTGGTAAGCAGCTGCACATCGATCTTCCTGATTTCTGTGCTTCTTAACTTCAAAGGAAGAGGGGGAGATACCAGGAGCAGCCCAGCCATCTGACGGATGAGCCTCATCGATGTAGACCAACAGAAAGTCAGCCACACCAGAGAACTCTTCCACCAGCTTGCTGAAGGCAGACAGCTGGCTTGTGAACGGTGGTCAAGTAGCTGAGCCGAAATTAACAACCAGTGGCCGCTCAGAGTTGGCAAAATCCAGAAGATGGCACTTGGCCCCACAGTTACCACCAACACTCTTCCAGCTGCTACTGCTACCATCATTGCGCTTGGCTATGTGGATTACACTGGAATTTGGAGCTTCTCCTCCAAGTTTGACCTGACAACAGAACAAAGAATATTATAGAAAGTTAGCATAATTTCTTATCCAGTATCCTTTATGATTATTGTATTCAAATCAATAATTGCCTATTCAAATAGTACTGCAGTTGCCCACATGGGCACTAGCATGGGGATTCAGGATTTTTCAAGTCTTTAGAAGCATCAGCATCAAAAAGTTCATCTAGTCCACCCCTACTCACAGTACAGGAAAATGTGTCATTCTTGACATGTATACCACTGCATTATTGTTAGAAAATTGGTTCCTGGACCTGTTTTGTCCTGTCTACTATAAACATAGCCCTGTGAACTCTTTTATGTTTGCAGACTCTAAGTTGCCTAGAAGGTAGTAGATTACCTTCTATTTCTTCCAACTTTTTTCTGTGACAATTACTTCATTAGTTCCACAAGTTAAACCTGTATACATTCCAGATATTTTCTTTTTCCATCATAACTGCTTTGGAAAAACAGTAAACTATTGACTAAGAGTTAGCTAATGAGCTGTTGTAGTGCCTAGGTTTCATTTTTCAGCTTTCTAGATTTTCCTCATCATAGACATGTGTACTTCACAGCCCAGCCTGAATTTAGTGCTTTGCACTCATCTCCATTGATTAGCATCCCATATTTCTGATTCTTCAGAATCATTCTGCATTAAATTCCTGATCTTCATAGCATATGTTGTGCCCCCCAACTTTGATAAATTGGAAGATTTTATATATGTGTTCTCTTCCATCCTGCAGTCCAAAAATGAAAATACTCAGAGTAGCAAACAGAAGAGACATCTCTGCAGACACACACTGAACACATTATTCTGTTTTGACAGTGGATCGCTGATAACAGCGCTCTTCAAATCACTCAATTAGTAATCAAGTGATTAATTCCCTTCTATTGCAGTGCTTCTCTAGAAGATTGAAAGAAAACAGCAAGAAAAGGGGAAAGTTTTGATGACAGCTCAAGTTAGATGAAGTAAAAGTTCACTGTTATCAGACCTAATCCCAGAAGTAATTCAGATCCAACAGGCAATTGTGAAATCCAGCAGCATTTGTCTGAAATTCCCTTCCTACAAAGACAGAACATTATCTCTCAGCTGGGACTGCCAGAATAAGGTAGTGCCTGCAGAGGGCTCCAAGATCCTTAGCTGATAACTACCGTGGAATCACAAAATCTTTCTACAGAAGACAATTAGCTTTAATGAATTCTGCCACAGCAATTCTTATGCATCTGCCTTTAACATCAAGCTCTAGTATAACTATGCAATTACCCTTTATTATTTCTCTGTTATTGTCTTTTCCTCCTGTTGATTATGTTTAAAAGTGTTGCTTCAAAGGATACATACAGGCCAAATTCTGAAGTTCTTAATTCTTCATTCACTTCCTTTTGAAGCCACGCTCCACATGAAATCAGTAGAAGTTAACTCTGAATGAGAACTACATAAAATGTGATTAAATTACTGAATTACAGTACATTTTTAATCTATATTACATTGTAGGGTATTCTGATGAGTCAGATATAGTAAGAAGCTGAGTTAACAGATGAATACTTAACAAATGTATTTGCTGCTCCACAAAGAGGCAAGTACCTTGTAGATACTGGATCCTGCATTTCTCCCAAGAATCCTGACTAAACTGGGCAAATCTGCAGTTATTCATGACTCCACATTATTTCATCCGAATAGCAACTGAATCAGAGTCTAACGAAAGCAGATTTTGTAAGACTCTCCTTTTAATGACACCAGAATTTACAATTACCTGAGAAAGTCCCACAGTATGCTGGTGCAGAATATAAATATCATTTCCACTATTTTCTGTGGAGCAAACGGAGATGCAAATGTGATGCCATGTACTCAAAGCTCAGCTAGAGAGAGAACAATGGAAATAAAAGTACCCAAGACCCTTGAATTTATTCAGGTCAAGCATGTAGTGATGACACCTCTGGAAATAGATGTGCAGCTGCACTTCAGCCAAGGGTAGTAAGTGCTGCCTCAGGAAAGCACAGCCCTCCATCTCCCCTGTGCATCATGCACTGTCTGCTAGAGCCATGGTAAGTTAAAAAAAGGCTTGGAAACGAGCAAATCTTGAAATAAATGATTTTAAGATCTGTTGTGTGAGTGGGTTCTCTATTGAACTCAAGGAAGGAAAAAGGCTGTATTTCAATTCTTCTCAATAGAATAAATCATCTCTCTGGAGAGGCAGGTTCAGACACTCAGGCTTTAGTGTTTCTCCGTGTTACAAGAGACTCAACTCGCAGCATCTAAGAGGTGCTATACTTACTTCATTACAGGTAGTAAATACTCTTCTGCAGAGCTGTTGAACATTTCATTTCTCTCTACCATTATATGCAATAAGATAGGTAAAGCAGAAGTCTATATGGTAAAGATCAGATATAAGCAAAAAATACACAGGTCAAGATCATCTGTAAATGATCCTATCATTCTAAGGGTTGCATTCATCCACAAGCCAGATAGACAGTTCCACAGTTTAAGCTGACAATTTCCAAAAAATAACATCTGCACGAACTCTAGATTCCCCTTACCTAGAAAGCTTAACCATTCATACACTACAAAGCAATTGATTTTTCAAGGCTGAGTTGCCCAAAATCTATCTTTTGAGCAAAGTATGACAAGTGCTGCTGTGTGTGCTGCTGCACCCACTCACTGGATGAATAATGGACCTCAGTATTAAAGAGCATGTGCTCAATCAGTCAAGGAAAAGAAGTAATTACATGTGATTTGTCTCATAAATCACAATTGAACAACACACTTTCAATTTCTGTTATATGCCAGCACTTTTCAAAGGAGAAGAAAATAAAGGTAAAAAGGACAGAAGCAAGTACAACTGAGCAGCAAACAGAGTTACTCAGGAGACAAACTTTTGAGCAAACTGTTTCTCTGACTCTTCAGATTCTATTTTGACAACGCTATTATGACCAAAAATACTCTAACCAATACTAAAATCTTTAACTGAGAAACCACAGTCTTTTCCTTAATCATATTTGTGCAGAAAAAGAGGCTAAATATTTTAAGTTCCTCATTACCAACTCTTTGCTCAGGCCTACCAAATGGTTCTTTTCCTAGGGAAGTCTGCAAACCATGAAAGAACAGACTAACAAAACAACTCCAATTGAGCACCAACGTATGAATGCAACGTTATTCATACAACGTATGAATTCAACTACTATTTAACAGTGATTCCAACAACTGTAATGCATTTCACTCTTCTCCAACAATGCATGCTTGTGTCCCACCTACCATATTTCTTACTGTCAAAAAATAGGTAGATTTAGGAAATTAGGTAGAAATATATCATCTGCCACCTTACAACAGTTTCTCTTCATTTCCCACAGCCACGAAGTGAGTCTCATGGCCGTAGGTTACCTATCGTGTTAATTTTTGTTTCTAGGAGTGCTTGTGTTGTTTATTTTTTCCTCTTAATGAGACATCCTTGCCAAGAGGACATTCACAAGGCATTTTCTGCTCTTGTAGAAGAGTAATTAGGTCGGTGCCTTGTTCCATGCCAGTGTCAGGCACTCCAAAAAACAGCCCTGCCCAGTCGTTAATGCTCAAACACAAGCAGCGGTATCTCCACTAATTGGTCTTGATGAAGTGCTGACGTTCCCAAAGGAACTCTTTATTTCACCAGGCTCGGGAACCGATTGACACAGGATGACAATATCATCCTTGCTGATCATCTGCATTGTGAGCTTGGTTGTCTTCTTTGTTGTTATTTATTGAAAGAAAAAATAGCTCTTGGAAAAGAAAATCAACACAATGGCAAAATAAACAAAAAAGCCATGTATTCAGCCAAACCGCTTTTGAAATCTTACACAAAGGCAGGCAAAATATATATTCTGAGAAACAAACTAGCAGAATATCCCTCACACGCAATCCAGCTATAATCACGTATTTATGTGTGTGACAATTCGAGCACTGAGCTGGAGCATTTTGGACAGCAGACAGAGGTGGAAACCAGGCCACCTGTTCCTGCAAAACACACATGGTAAGCCCAGCACGTGTGCAAGCCAGCCTGGCCCAAAAGAACTGACTCGCATAGTTAGGGTGAATTTTGTGTTTGCTTGAGAGCCCTGGTACTGCATCTCCACCTCTGAGTGCAGAGAGAGTAAAAGGGAGCAAGGCTGTTGATGTTTAACACGCAGACAGAAAAATGAAGGAGACTTAGGTGCAAGAAAGAAAACTCTGTTCATAAACTACAGGCTAAAAATAGTGCATACTGCTAGCTTTGTTGTTCATGCTCCACGAGAATAAAAAAAGGCCCATGGACAGAATATGACCTCTTCATTTACCTTTTCTGTTTTGTTGTTTTGCTTTTATCAGCATAACTCTTGAGATTTCGTTCCCCACATGAGAGATTTTCAAACAGTTTGGCAGACCCATTAGGCTGTGTCAAACCCCTAAAGAAAATAGGTGTTGCCAGACAATTAGCAGTCTGTGATATTAGCCATTTAAATATAGACGTGCTGTGCTTGGGACTGGAGTCCAGCAGTTGGTTATGAACTGAATCCCTGGAGTTTTTTGCTCTTTTTCATATTCCATGCTTTCCTTTGATTTGATTCCATTCAGCTTAGCAAAGCCTCCAAATAGCCTGATATTTCTCAGCACTTCATCCAAATAATAATCAGACTCTGGCTGCAGAATTATATATATTATTATTTTAGCTTTTTCTTCTTACATGTCTCAGAGTTTTGCAGTGGCTAAAATTTACTGGAAGTTCTTGTTTGGAGTAGTGTACAGGAATGGGAACTCTTCATTTATCATGGGGAGGTGGCAGTTTGCTTTAAGATACTTGAGTACCTGAACTGAGGAGCAGAGATTGTAATTTACTAGTGTTACTCCAGAGTCCAGAGTCTTTATTTAGGATCAGGTGTGTGAAGCTGAGGGAGGAAAGTGGGAGACAAATTAAAAGGTCACAGTCCGGATAAAAATAACTAGTCAAACAATGTCCTCTTTATTTAAAAACTGCCAGTCCCAGAAATAAGTATGCATGGCAAAAGGGAAGTACAAAGGAGCTTTTTGCCTTACATTCTCATAATGAAAATTCTATTTCCCCTGATCAGAGAGACTATAGCAATATTCCCTATAGTTTATGATCTCCTAAAGATGGGAGCACGGCCCATGACGTTGTGTCCTCTGGGGCAACCTTACTGATCCTTACCTAAAGATACCAGAGGCCTGCACTGACAGGTTGGTTAACCAGCACTGTCTGGGTAGCAGACACACAGGAGACATTTGACATTACTTTGAATGATTATTCATTCCTCAGCTTTAGCACTGTGTGAACTCACATAGTGATTTTGCTGGAGAGGCAGAGCTTAGGTGGAAGGACCAAGTGTAATTTTTTCTAATGATGCACAATAGCTAATTGTCATATATATCTTAAGGTCAAACTGGTGCTTCCAGAAAGTTTCACAAAAACATAAGCAGTCTTTTCAATCAGTTCAAGCAAGGATTTTTCCTACATAAGGGTAAAAGCAGGAAACTGTACAGATTTAGGAGACTGTTAGACCCTCAAAGTAAAGAGGGTAGGACTTGCATGCAGAGCAAGAGTCACCATGTTTCTTATCCTATCCTTTGTCTGCCTTGAATGTTTAAACTGCAAGCTCCTTGGTACAAACTCCCTGCTGCTCTTGTTTAGGACATCGTGTAGCACAATCACTCCCTGATCTAGGTTGGTCCCTAAACACTCTTACAATAAACACGATTAAATATTAATAAAAATGACAATGTTTTAATAATAAGGACAATGACAAGCCCAAATTCTGTAGAATTTATGTTCCAAACACTGCAGGAAAGGTTTTAATTGTGGATTTGTTTTGTTTTTCATTTCTTTCATGATTGTCTTTATTTGAAAATGTCAATGAAAACAATTCTGTTAACTCTGAAGATCATAAAGACAGTAAAAGCTTTTAAGACCACACAGTGTCTAGCCCTAAACCCTGAAACTACACAACACTCACCCTTCAGGAAAGCATTTATTTCACAATGCGGCTTTATGACTGCCAACTGCAGAGAATGACACTTCCTTACCTTAAAAAAAGTATATAAATTATGTCTTTCTTCCAATCAAAAAAGATCACCAAAAAGCAGAGAGATACTGGACAGCAAAAGAGCAAGTAAAAGACAAGTCTTTCTGTTACCTTCACATCCTTCTTTGCGATAACATTCACAGAATGCACTTAAAGTCTCAAAACTTGACCCTTCTTCATTCTGTCCTCTTTTGCGTACATTTTTTGGGCTTTTTCTAAACAATAAATGTGCCTGTTAGGCAGGCAGAAGTAGTGAAAAGTAATTTAACTGTGCCTTCCTGTAGTTAGGAAGGTCTCGATGGGCCTGGAGCAGAGGTGGGCCTGTGTTCTGAGGCTGGGACCTTCTGCCAGAACCCCCATCCCTGCTGAGCCTGCAATGCCAGCACTCACTGATGGCTCTTTCTAAAGGTAATGGAAAGTTGTACAACTATACATACATACATACCTGTAACCATTCCCTTATGAAGATACAACCCTGCCAATCATTTGAGTGCATCAGGAAGATGCCACTGAGAAAAAATTCCTGGCACAGGGCCTCCTCTTGACAAGCCACACTAAGATGCAGAATAGAAAGGATTTCCTGTAGGGTAGCCTTACAGATCTGTGTTGGGGACCAGAAACACAAACTGCATTGCTAAAACTAAGGTGTGGGGGGCAGAATGGCGAGGCCGGACTCTTTTCAGTGGTGAGCGGAGACAGGACAAGGGGAAATGGCCAGAAACTGGAGCATAGGAAGTTCCGCACAAACATGCGCAAGAACTTCTTTACGGTGAGGGTGACGGAGCACTGGAACAGGCTGCCCAGGGAGGTGGTAGAGTCTCCTTCTCTGGAGATGTTCAAGACCTGCCTGGATGCCTACCTGTGCGACCTACTATAGGGAACCTGCTTTGGCGGGGGGGTTGGACTCGATGATCTCTGGAGGTCCCTTCCAACCCCTACAATTCTGTGATTCTGTGATTCTGTGAAAACAGTAAGCTTGCATCAGGTACTGGAAAACAGCCCAGCGCAAGGCTTAACCATGGGCACTACTGCACTCATTTTAAAAACAGCTTAGATAACAATTTCTCACCTTTAGAATCATAGAAATGGGTTTCATACCAGTATTAAATGAAGCACAGAATTTACTAGGTGATAAAAATATATATTAAAGTAAATACAGTATTCTTTTCAAAACGTCTCTAGGTTTTCCTCTGAAAATTTCTAAGATACATAACACAGTGTATGTGCTATAGGCTGGAACAGATGCTTCACTGCATTTGTATAGATGAAACCATACAATTCATGCAGAAGGTATTCTAACACACTCCCAGAACTTTTGTTTTTACTCTCTTAGCAGAGGGTGTGCATGCACCCATATCTATATGTGTCTACAGGTATATACATGTGTATGTATATATATGTGGAGAAATGGAAGTGGACTGTCTTCTGTAAGAGCAAATTTATATCCATGCTTTGCATTTGTGCACACACCTATGTACAGATATAGAGACAGATACACATGTGCATATATATCTGTACACACAGAAAAATGTATGAATGTGTAACTACCTATACTAAGATGGATACAAGATACTTCAGGAGTCAATCATCTTGTTTTTTGTAGATGACAAAGCACAGCAGTAAATTTGAAAAATAATAGCTAAACAAAAGTAACACCCTTCCAGTTAAATAAAGTTAACATGATTTGTCTACTAGCTCTATTTATCTCTTACAACAACTAACTTGATCCTAATGACTCCCTTACTGTAATGTAAGACATGCTTGCCTCTTGGGAAAGGGTAGTGGGAGAAGGTTCCTTAAATTACAAAGATGTTCCGATGTGGACAATACCAGCACTGAGTGTGACAGATAATGAACTTCAGGGCTAAGGAAGTAAAAAGAGATATATTAATCTTTGATAAAATTCACATGAGAAATCAAAGATAAATAAGACCAATCACTTTTATTCTGGTTGGACACTAAAATGTAGGGAAAATAAATAAAATGTCATTAAAAGAAAAT
Organism: Lagopus muta; assembly: GCF_023343835.1. NCBI lineage: Eukaryota > Metazoa > Chordata > Aves > Galliformes > Phasianidae > Lagopus > Lagopus muta. The sequence continues at coordinate 40,413,361 of NC_064438.1, forward strand.
ATAGAAAACATTCTATACTCAAAACATCAAACTGTGCATTGTTTGTCCACTGGGGATATTAAAATTTTCAGCTGTTGTTAAATAATCTTGTCTCTTAAATAAGTGTCTTAACCGAAAAATCATGTGTAGCCATACTTAGGAACAACAAAAAACAGAACAAAAGGAAGTTCAAATTTGGGTAAGATATTAAAGTTTTTCTGCAGGAGAAAATGCATCAGTGTCTTGTTTTCAAATATACTCCAGTTATTCACAAAAAATCTCTTGTACTCTAATTTCTAAACAAAGTCACTCAGTTCTGTGTGCTCAAGTCAGAACTCCTTTCTTAGAATAAATTCACTGTTAATCTAGAACCCAATATTTACCCACTGAATTTTCTCTGAAATGGCTTTCAGTAAATTTTCCAGCAAATACAAATAGACCATGAAGTACTTTTATGCAATATGCTGTGAAAAGTGCTCAGGAAGAATTCTGTGTAAGTCACACAAAACACAGTACAACCAAGTATAGTTACTGCCCTGATCCAGGCTTCTGCTAAGCTTTGGTCTACTTCATCCATCTTCAGTTCTGCTAATCTAGCCAAAAAGCTGTGATTATCTCATAAATATTCCGGAACAGAATGAGTTCAAGCACCTGCTTAAGTACTTTGCTAATACCTGGCTACAGCTAGAAAACTGAAGCAATAAGCAATAAAAGTTATGACACAGACTGCATTTAGCTTTACAATTTAGTATCTTGATTCCATAATATTTTCATTTCCTACCTTGGCTAAGATTAAGATATGAAAACTGGAAAGTATTTTTCAGGACTGAGAAAAATATATTTTAAGGAAAAGATGCTTCATGGGACAATCCAATATATGCCACTACTTCTCACATTTTTTATACTCTTATGTCACATAGAACATTGTACATTTCCTATTTTTTCACCTCTACCAACTTTTAGTAGAGATTACTCTCCTCCTTCAGCTAACATTGCTCCATTTATTTGTCACCTCTATAATTCGATCTCTACAATTATCAACCTCTCTGTATCAAACAGCATTTTCCAATAACTTTCTAGCCTTGTGGCCCATAATTCTGTGAAGTAAAAAGGACCCTTTCCATTATTTGTCAGTCAGTTAGTTTTGTCTTAAGGACAGCTGTCATGAATGCATTATTTACATTTTTTGGAATGAGGTGAGAAAATTTGGTTACATTTATACACATTTTTTCTGCTGAATTCATTCCAGGGACTGTAGAGATTGATTGGCGTGAGCAATCTATGTCATTTAATGATGATAAGGAAGATATCTAAGTTCAAGGTACGCATTTCATTGCCAACACCAAAAACAGCACAAAGCCCCCCTAACCACAGCTTCCATCGTTGACGCTAACAGTACTGAGGAAAATATAAAGTACTACTTTAAGAAAAGTACGGTTTTAAGCAAAACAAGACTGGAAATATTTCATGACTATGCGACTCCCTACCTCTCCACACCTTCTGCAGAACTTGGGCCACATACAGGTCAAAATTTTGGGAAGTGGAAATTTGGCTGTTTCAGAGTTGCACTGTTGACATCCTTGTGAGCCTTGTCCAAGTCATACATTAACTGTCCTGTCTTGCCTCATCTTTAAAATGGTAACAATAGTGTTCACCAACCCATTTAACAAGGCTGCTGAAAAATCTGCTTCTTAATGTTTGTGAAAAGACTAAAACCAGAAATTAGAAGGGATGGGAGAATAGTGAACTTCAGTATTCAGCATTACTTTATTTGGATAGCCAGCTGGCTGATTCCTAGTGTGGCAATAAGAGGTTGACCCATTTGGCAAAGACTAATGTTATTTATATTTGTCTTATACTGAAAATTAACATCTCTGTGGCTTTGGTTTCAGACTAAGCAGCTTGTATTTTGTATCAAAAAGCCAGCAATCACCAGCACCACCAGCTCTTCACTTCTTCAGGGAAGAGTAAATACTGAGAGGATGTGAAAAGGGGTCTAGGGGGTGAGAGGATACAAAAATAATTATTTCAAAAGATACAGAGCTATTGTTTGGAGAGGACCCCGATGACCTCATGACATCACTAGGTGTGTTAAATTAGAAGGTTTAAATAAGACAACACATTAACAGACTAAGTACTGTTTTGGAAGCCACAGGGCTCTGAATCCAGCTCTTCTACTTACTAACTGGGTGGCCTGTTCAAGAAATTTCATCTTTTTGTGTCCACTTTCTCAATATATAAAAGGGAGTTATAAGCACCACATCAGACCTGGGCAGTACCAATGGGTAATGTTTGTACAACACTTTAAAGGGGAAAAAAAAAACATGTTGCATAACTGCTATTAGCATTATTAACTTAAATCACCAGGCAGCTATCCCTCAGTCAGTCAAGTTCATTTTTAATCTCTGACACGTCCTCACTGCTTTCATCAGGAAAAAAGGCTCACTGTTTCACTCTATGCTCAGTTTTACTATTACCTGAATTCTTCCAATCTAAAAATTAATACATACCTAAGAGAAAACAGTGGTGTAATGACAAAGATTCAGTTTTATCTTTTACACTGATTAAAGCAATTCTATGTTAGGTAGAGAACATTTGATTATCTAGAGCTCTATCTCAAGATGCACTGTTTGCATAATGCTTGAGGATCTCACATGGCAAACGATTGACAACTTAAAAAGCATTTAGAACGTTGTACAATTACTCTTATGTGCAGATCTCAAAGTACTTTATAAACATTATTATTTGCACTGGCAGGGAAACTGAGGCACGGCTAAGTGATATGGCAGAGGCTGTACAGAATGAGTGGCAAATAAGAGCCAGCAGCTCTGCAGACTCTCAGCTCCAAACTACAAGCACTGCTCCCTTCTACTTTTACCTCTCCCACCAAACTTAACTTCAAACAGGGAACTCTGTGCAGTGCACGGTGTAATTCCCTTCTTTGCTGGCAACAGGGATGCCCAGCGCAGCTGCCCACCCCACCGTGCCGGTGCCGACCCGCACCCACCTGCTTGTAGGCGTCCAGGAGGAAGCTGTTCCAGACGCAGCGCAGCCCCTCCGAGGTCAGCATCCTCCGCCACTCACCGCGCGCAGACTTAGAGCGGCTCAGAAACAGCACCATGTGCTTCAGGAGGATCACAGAGTCATACAGCGCAAGGAAGAGGCAATTGGAGAAAAAAACCGGCAAGATCTGAAGCGTGATCAGCAAATCCACACTTAACAGACCCATCTTCCTTGCTGCTTCTCTTCTGCCCGATGAATTCAGCTCCGTTTTTTGCCCCGTGCTCTCATTTACAGAAGTAAAGTAAAAAGCTTGTTAAAAGCCTCATTAACCTCTCTGCGTCTCATTCTTCAAAATGAGCAGAGATGGTTAAATATGAGCAAGCTGGTTAAAACCATAACTGCATGATAGTCGTTCAACTCAAAGCTGCTTAATTTTCAGAAAACTAAGATGTTAACAGAAATTCTTCCCTTAACTAGGAGATCTCCTGATTTTGCTGAAGAGAGAGGCAGCTGTGCTTCCAGCTCCCTGCAGATACCAAATTTAAGCTGAGATTGTTAATTGTTAACTTTCCAGCGCTATCCCATTGTTTCTCAGCTATTTAAGCACTGAACAGACCTCCCACTCCTGTGTCAGTAAAGCTAGCTACCAGGTGCTACAACACATTTGTTAAAAAAGGTTTATGGACATGCAAACTTTCTGTTCCTTACTCCCTTCCTCCTCCCTCTCTTCCCCCCCCTCCCTCTCTCCGTTCCTGCCTTCCTCCTCTCGCCCTGTCTCTTGCTATCTGCCTATGGTGCAAAGTGCTTTCTCCTCTGGAGTTCTTGCTTGCTTCCCTGAAGCCTTTTATACATTCCCTGGCTAATTGCTGCAATAGAGAAATGAAACCCTAATCTTAGCAAAGATCTTGACGTCAATGTAAAAGAGGGCTTTACTTTGGCCAGGACTGCAGTGAATAGAAAAGTGAAATTCTCAAAACTTTTTTTTTTTTTTTTTAAGAGACAGACAGCAAGGGTGGAACGCCGCTTTGCTTTGAAAAGGAAAGAGGAAAAAAAAAAAACAATATGCTTCTGACTGCTCTTAAGAAATGCTTTCAAATTTTGGAAAAGGTATTTTCATGTGACGTGGAAAGTGACACGGCAACACAGGCTGCTATTGTGGATGTTGGTTTTTTTTCTCATGGCTGTTTTTTTCTTTGCCCTTTTGTCTTTTCCAGGAAGGTATGTGAGGTGATGCATCCCAAGAAAGGGCATATTTATGTACATTTTTCTCCCACTTCCATTAGGTACAGCATGTATAGTGTTTAAATATCTTTTTTCACCTTCTTGATATTTAAAAGGAACATAAGTAAACACTCAGAATGGACTTCATTTACTGATATGTAAGAGAAGATGCTAAGAGAAAAGAAAAAATGAGTCTCCCTATTAAAAAAAAAATGTTACATCTTTAAATGCTGTTAATCAGCTGAGCTTCAAAGACTTCAGTATTCCTTATGATAGTTATCTACATACAAATCTAGCAAGAATAAGTCCTTTTTAGCTATAAGTTGGTTAAACACACATTTTAAGCCTCCCTTGTAGCCCCATGCTGAATGTTTTTGTTGTTGTTGTTGTTCCTGTTCATTCATTTCTCTTTCTTCCGCCCCCCCTTCACACTTCCCCTGTCTCCCCCAAAGTTTAGTCCTCTTTCTATGTGATTATTATGCTAGTGGGTACCATAGAGTTTTTTTGTTTTGTTTTGTTTTTATTGTTGTTTTTTTAAACATGGCTTTGACTTCTTTAGATAAATATCACATTTATTTCCCGTTGCAGACATCCATTATTTTTTTTTGAATGGATGTCTTCCCTAGATTCTTATGTGGTCTCTCCTCACCAGACACATTTCCCTCCCAAAGATGGAAGCATTATATGTAACCTCTGTCAACTCCCATCTTTGATGAGCAGTGCAAACTTCCTTCATTAATCTGTTTTAGTCTTCATCAGTCATCACTATCCTTCCACTTCTAGCAACTGCAGAAGGTAAGCACCATCAATCTTCTCTATTCTTGGGTCTTTTTCTTTCATCTACTGCAACAGCAGTTGGGCTGCCACTATGCTAGCATCCATACCTCTAGAAAGACCACTATATCTTGTCTTGTGCTTCCAAAGAAACAAAAGTAGCACAATATTAGGCATTTGCAAAAGATACTACTCAGACAGGATATCTTCCAGCAAATATTTACTCAAAGAAATAACTTTTAAAGGTTATTCACATTAAACCAGTGACCTTTTGTGTTACCAGCATAAACAAAAAACAAAACAAAACAAAAAAAAGCATTGTGTTTCTTTCTCAAACTATAACAATTTGTAAGTCAGAATACTGGTGATGACTGTGATGACTGTGTTCTGTTGCCACAGATAGGATTGCAACCTCAAATATTTGGTATTATTATTACTAAAACTTGCAAAAAAAAAAAAGTTATAAGCAGGCATTTATGTATCTCTGCAAATGGATGAGTTAGTGTGTAGTGTGTTCTTCTCATGTGAGCACAACACTGAAACACTGGAACAGGTGTCCCCTGAGCTGCAAAACTAGCTTGCTGTCTGACCTCAGGCAAGCATATGTAATCACTTGATTACAAGCACTCTTAAACCTAGATTACTGTTCTGTAGATCCATCACCAAAACATACACGGTTCTGTCTGGGAAGTTCCCCATTCTTTACATTGGAAGGTCTGTTAAAAGGCAGGCTTGAGGGTTGTTGATGATGCCAGATGAATCATCAGCCATTGTTTCTGAGAATAGTTTGCAAACAGCACAGAGGACAGTCCAGCTCAGGCTCTTCCTGTTCCCTGGAGGTAAAGGCAGGCAAGAACCTATGCTGGGAACACAATGTATTCTGGGTTCCTGTGAAACAACTGCCCCTACCCACAGAGTGCTTTGTGGGTGAAGAGGTTGTTTGTAAGACAGCTGGAGACCAGACAGCTATGGAGCTTTGAAGTGCATTGGAAGCTGAACAGGAAGCTCATGGAACACAAGTTTGAGATTATATTTCATATTTATTGTGGCACTTTCCTTGCCTTTGAGGCAGACTGTGCATATTGAGTTAAACACAACTACATCAGTTTGAAAGCTCCAGTGAGGAGATGCTGATAATCCGACCACAGGGACAAAACTCTTCTGACTATATGAAAATGTAAAAAGAAGCTTTTTGCCACTGCTGACTTCAGAAGCAGTCTGTGCCCACAAGACGCAAGTACTGTTTCCCAGCTTGAGTACAACAGCCCCCAGCAGAGAATGAAATCTTAATTCCTGCTTCTTCGTATTGTTATCACTTCTTGCTTTCAAAACTGAAACAATTCATCACTGCATTTATTTCTCTCAGACATCAAACACACAGGAAAAAAAACTTTTTTGAAAGACAAATACAGAAACTTATCTGCAGCAAATACCCTATCAACAGTCTCTTGTTATTTTCCTGCAGATCTTCATGAAGGAAGGAAGAAATGCTAGATATTTCAGACCTCGAGGCATGGAGAGAGCTTTTATTGTCTTGAAGGAAAACTATATGAATTCCACAAACAAGGAAGAAAGAATGAGGCAGGGATGAAGATAACACATGGAAGAATACAGATAAGTTTCTGTTAAAGCTCATTTCAGTTACCTGCTCTGCCATACCTTCCTGTATTATTTGGGAACCGTCCTACAGTGTACCTCAGTTCTCCATCAGCAAAAGAAAATAAAAGTCCTCCCGTAATCTAAGGAGCAGTCAGGTTCAGTAGTGGGAAATTAAACATATCATCCATAATTTGTCAAGGTGGAATGAGCAAAGCCAACAGCATTAAAGCATTCACTGTTACTAGACCTTGTATGTGGCTAAAGTCAACAGTATCAGTATAGATGTTCATATTCTGTAATGTTTATAGAAATCAGTGCCATCAAAACCATATCCATGCATAGATTCATGTTTTTTCCCAGTTTCAACCACAGTAGTGTGAAGATTAGGACATAGGCAACTAGCAATTTTGTTTATTGCAACTCTCTTGATAACTGTGCCTAAACACAGGACATTTGAGGTGGAGTTACTGCTGCTCAGGCCATATTCTTTGATCTTATTTTTTACTGGATCCATAAGAACTTTCTGCATCTCTGATGATTCATTTTACAGTCTTCATTTGGTGTGAAGAACTTCACATTTCTGTGCCTGAATTGTGTGTGTAAACTGACACAACAATCAATCTTACTATACTTGGATACTGTAATGCAAGAGCCTAGACCCCAGAACAAGTAGACTGGATTGATATTTTGATTGCTAAGCCTTACTTTCTCAAACTAAGCATGACTTTTTAGAACTCTTTGTAGCACAGCTGGGTAAGGGTACCTGATGGTGACAGGCAACAAAGCTGCTTCTCTGATCCTAATCCCAGGAGGCTCATGGGAGAAATCATCCCAGAGGATTTCATGCAACCTGTGTGTCTGCCTTGTTGCTTCTCTGTTTTCACTGCCAAAATCAAAGAATGCAGCTTTTTGTTTCAGAGTTAGCTAGTGTCTCTATGAGCTTATCCTTGGAGAATTGCACAGCTGCAGAGTGATACGGCTTGAGATGGGGAGGAGATAGTTTAGCTTAGCCATACCTTTGCCTCCCTGGCCTTGGGCAAAATTTGTTTATTACAGCCAAACAAAAATGTGTTCCTCTTATAAAACTGTATTTTTTCTTTGCCAAAAGAGAAAAATGTCCCATGTTTCAGCAGCAGTTCCCTTACTTAAAATGCCATGAGATGTTGACTAAATATCTATTTCTACTGACTTATTAAGATCAGCAAAATATTTTCTTAAAGAAATGCCTTAAACTGAAAATAAAATTTCGGATAAGCGACAGATAAGCCACAGTGGTACCTGGATGGATTATGCACAGTGCAGTGTCACCAGGCCCTGCCTGCCTCCACCAATCCTGGCCACAGCACCATGTTTGAATGGAGCAATGTTCATCCAGCTGGCACCCAGCCCCATTCTTCCTGCTTAAAGCTGCTCCTGTTCCATGCAACAACCCAGTTAGCAGCCTTTCAAAGGTGAATGAACTAAATATATCCTTACTGCCTTATTTACTTTCTGTATCACCTTTGGTTCTGTTTGATTTGGTGGTCATTCTACCCCTGCCATTATGCTGCACAACTGAAAGTTCAGCCAGTTGTGAGAAACTGGCAGCTAGTGAAAAGTGAAATTTTTAGTGAAAGTGAAATGTGAAAAGTGCTGATTTAATCACCCGGAAGTCTTGATGCCTCTAGTTTAACTGCAGTGGGACTGAGTATAGGTAGTGAAAATGCAAACTACCCACATGGGGAAGCTCCTCATAACAGTTTGGAGTGGAGTTCATGGAACAGGAAAATAAAGCCAATCTCATTGCCTACTGAGTCCACAAGGCAGCACTGCAGGTGGAGGACATTTCAGCCAATAGATGCCAAACTAAACCAATATTCAAACAAATTAAGGAAGAAAGAGGCTACAAAGCTAGGACACCTCTGTGTAGGGGAGCAACATCTTAAAATATTGCAAGCTATACCCAGAATTTTGATTACAACTGTGGCTGTCAGAGGACTGTGTTTCAAAAAGACTGAAATGCATGGGAACAGGAAGTACTGATGCCTCTGCAAAATCTGTTCCAATTTCAAAGCTGTCAATCTGGAACCATCTAAGAGCCTGCATTCACTGTGTGACAGCAAAGTGAAATAATTGACTTGTGGGCGTGGGTGTGTAATAGTGATAACTTTGAGGCTAGGAAAAGTCCCTACATCCCTTTGCTAATGAACCTCAAATTTCTATGCAAAACAATCTCCCTGTTCCAGTAAACTACAGTGAACAAACCTGATGCTAAAACACACCTGGCTGAGTCAGACAATTCTGGAAGAAAACAAAACACCCTACTCACCATAAAAGATAAGGTGGTTTCTTTTAAGAAAAACAGGAAGGTTGATTTTATGAATAAAAACAATCCAAGGACTTCAGCAGAAGCAAAATCAATAAGGTTTCAGAATATTGCACAAGAGGAGGAAAGGTATTTCAAATGTACTGAATGTGAGAACAGAACAACTTCATCTTCTTGCAGTAGTTTCTGTAATTAACCCCCCAAACTCCCAAGAGAAGCTGAGTCTAGATTTGAAAGACTCCCACTCACTCTCCAGATGAAGGATACGTACAGGAGAGTCTTGTATGGCGCTCTCTAAATTATGATGCTAATGTATTCCCATCCATCTAAAGCATCAGAGAGACTTGTATGAGGGTAAAATTTTAGTAAGATCTCTGTAGAGCTTTCTAAGTACAACGAGATTTAAGGTAAATTGAAAGTTCTAGAAAACTTTCTCCAGCCCCAGATGTCTTAGCTTCTCAGCCATTTCCTGTTTTCTGGCATTTTTCTTCAGTTTATCCCTCTGGAAAGCTCCTAATCCAGCATATTTCTGTAGAATTAAAATAGGTGCGTGCTCCTGTCATTCTTGTACCATGTTTGTATGTGAACTTCAGTCACTGATGATAGGTACCCATAGCTCAGTGTTTCCATCTCCCACCTTCATATCCTAAGGCATTTTTAAAGTTCCATCCTCCATGGATAATTTTCTGTGCAGGAGTGGAGGCAGAAATGCTGAAACACCACAATAAAGTTCCTTATCATTATATTTCCAGTTCAGTCAAAAGCAGGAATTGCCAAGAATCCTTTTTCCTTGAGCTTGAATCCTACTCTTTCTTCCCAAACTGAGACAACTAAAAAGTTTGGATCTTATTTGGATTGAGAGCTGAGGCTGCCAGTCTATATCAGTATATCTCTAGCTCAAAGAGTAGAGGCAAGCACAGTACCTCCTTACAGAAGTTCTAATATAAAAATTACGGTGCCTTGGAAATGAATAGGATATTTTGGGCTGTCTGCTCCATGTGCTGAGTCATTTGGAGCATTGGAACAGAAAGTTAACAGTTCCAACAAAGAGTGGCCTTTTTTAAGATATGCCTTTTAGGTGTGTAGTTAGAAACTATATGCTCTAAGCATTAATAATTTAAAGTTATTAGAAGAAGTGATTGGTGCTGCAATGGAAGTGGTTAGAAATCAGTGATATTTTCATCTTCCTTTTCAGCATTTGGTACTGACGTGGTTCAATTCTGCTCACTTTTTTCTTCAGCTTAACATACCAGTAAAGACAATAAACAAAACTTCGTGTTTAAAAAAACGAACGTGGTTTATCTTCAGATTAACCTGGTCTATGTATATGTATATGTATAAATGTAAGCAAAAAGCTTTCCAGAATGCCATTGCCATTCTGGGGTCAGCATCAGCTGCCCACTTCCTAGGTTTCTTAGTTTGTAAAACATGTCTTTATTCCTGCTACATATTTAATACCCCACAAATTACCATCCCAAGCCCTTATACACCACTTTGTCCAGTTCAAAGCCATTCAATCTTGCCAAGAAAAAAAAAATGTGGTAGAATGATCATCCCAGTTGATAACACTGAGAATTTTTACCAGACTTTCATTCTCAGCAGTAACTGTTAAATAATTTTACACTTATTCTCAGATCAAACAAATTTACCATGGAATCATGAAATAGTTTGAGTTAGGAGGGACTTTTATGATCACATAGTTCCATCCCCCCTTGCTGTAGGCAGGGGCACCTCCCATTAGACCATGTTGCTCAAATCCCCATCCAGCCTGGTCTTGAATGTTTCCAGGGTGTGAACATTCACAGCCTTTCCGGTGACCTATTCCAGTGTCTCACCACCCTCACAGTAAAGAAATTATTTCTAATATCAAGTCTAAATGTAGAGTCTTCCAGTTTAAAGCCATTTCCCCTCATTCTGTTACTACATACCCTTATAAAAAGTCCTCCCCAGCTTTCCTGTAGACCCCTTTCAAGTACTGGAAGGTCACTGTAAGGTCTCCTCAGAGCTTTCTCTTTCCAGACTGAAGAGCCCCATCTCTCTCAGCCTGTCTTTGTAGGGGAGGTGCTCCAGCCCTCTGATCATTTCCTTGGCTCTTCTCTGGATCCACTCCAGCAGCTCGATACCCTTCTTGTGTTGTGGGCCCCAGATCTGGACACAATACTCTACATGGGGTCTCAAAAGAGGAGAGTAGAAGGACAGAATCACTTCTCTTGATGCAACCCAGGATATGGTTGGCCTTCTGGGCTGCAAAAGCACACTGTCAGCTCATGTTGAGTCTTTCATCAACTTACACCCTTAAATCCTTCTCCCCAGGGCTGCTCTCAAGACATTCTTTGCCCAACTTGTATCTGTGCTTGGGATTGCCCTGACCCAGTTGCAGGACCTTGCACTTTGTCTTGATGAACTTCATGAGGTTGGCATGGGCCCACTTCTCCAGCCTGTCCATGTCCTTCTGGATGGCATCTCTTCCAGTATCCCTCTCATGGTTTTGCCAGATGTTCTACTACTGGCACTTATAAATCATGAATTTACAGGTGAAATATTTATCTTCATGTCATTGGGAAGAAGGACATAACCTAAACCTTATCAACCAAGATAGTAAAGAGTCTGAGGACATTTTACTTTCCAAAGTAAGAACAGGGATCTTAGCCAAAAATAAAGTGCTGACACTTCATTTTTCAGTATGACATTTTCAGTATTCATGACAGAAACTACTGGTCTTTGGATTAAATCATTTTGCAATGGTACAAAGCTCCTTGTAAACTACCTGCTTTGAGGACATTTAAAGGCTTGCATTTCCTTAATTAACTCCTTCAGTTTTCAATATTCTTTATTAAAATCTTTCAAATATACATGGGACAAAATTACACAATATTGCTCAACATCTCCCTTAGCCCCAGGACTCTAGCTTTTTCCTAAGCCACTCATAACATCTGCTCATGATCTTTTCACTTCTACTCCCTACCCTACCACCACCCTTCCCTCCCCCCCCCCCCACTATTTTCCTTCACTATGATGGACTGTCTGTACAGAACGTTTTCTACACATTATAAAGAGATAACTGTATTTCCTCAAACCACCTAGATGATAATGTGAGAAACTTTCACTGTGTTTTCGATAGTGTCAAATAAAAAAAAAAAAAGTAACTTTGTATATAAGAGTACTTTCCAGACATCTGGTGACACACAAAATCGAGGAAAATAATTGAAATGTGTCATTGCTCAAAAAATATCCCCTTCTTTTCCATATATTTCACTTTTACCTGAAAGACAGCACTCCTCACATTTCTGAACTGTATTCAAACAGGTAATATGGATGCTATAGAGAATACTATCTAAAAAATATGTCCAGTAAAACTGTGCACTATGGGTTATAAACATTGTTTTCTACTCTGCTGGCACACACTTCAGGCTCATTGAAAGTGCTGCTTTATCCAAACATTTGTTTCAATTCCAGTGAAATTTAACTTCTGAGTTCTTCTTAAATTCTTTTTAATCTCATTACCCTATTTTGCTTAGAATTTATTTAGATCTAGGAAGCCCTGCGAAAGCACAGTTCTTTCAGCATTCAGTTTCTGCATGGTCAGAACTGTGATATTTGCATTATCCAACAGTGTGTTTCTTCTCCCACAGTTTCAACATTAGGGTCATGCTTTATACACATTTCTTTACGGTCTGTGCATTTCAGGAAGAAATATGAAGTTTAGGCCATATAATCAACTACACTAAGCTTTGTGTTGCTATATATTACTGATTATCCCTGCCTCGAAGGGCTTCATTTTGAATAGAAAATGCTGAAGGAAAGGATTGTAGAAAAGAGTGGAATCTCAGAGGAACTCTACAATTTACGCAGTTGTACAGTAACCAGCACATTAATTCCAGTATCTACAGTTGTTTTTGTCTCAGTCAAACCCTTTACCAATCTTATCTAATCATGGACCAGGATAGATTAGTAATATTTTAGCCAGAAATAAATAGGAAAACAGAAAGTTTGATTATTGAGTCTTAATCATACAGTGCTGCAACAAATAATGATGGCCAGTGGTAGGGGAAAAATATGAAGATCTTACTGACTTAATCTTAAAGTAGACCAGAAAATAAAGCATATAAAATGGAACAATTGAAAGAGCATAATTTAAAAAAGAAGACAGAAACTATCAACAACAAAAAGTGTTTTAAAGATATATTTAGCACAGGTACATGGATTACATTGCTTCCTTTCACCATGTCCTTTGCTCTGAATAGCTATGCTTCAGTGTTTAAATTTGCCTAAATACCTGTTATGTTGTTTGTTATGCCACCTTTCTAACTTTAAGAAGTAAAAAACTTACAAGCAGCTAGCCTCCTCTTGGGAAAGGTAAGGTCATTATAGATGATGAAAGCTGATTCTTCATAGGTTGAGTATGAGAGGCCATTTCAATAGCTGCAACAAGCATGTAGTCAAGAACACTAGTCTTCGTTTTATCCTAACAAGATTTGAAAAGATTTTGAAAGGAAGCATAGATTCAGAAAGACAAGCATAATTCCTAAGAATCCTGTTGGTGGTAGAGATAAGTGAGTTCCAGACAGAACAATAGGTTAAGAATATAAAAAAATAAAAAAATTAAAAAAAAAATCCCACTCAACAAGGAACTTTGTGTCCTTTTAAATAAGGCATTGAAAACTTCTGCAATGGATTCCATACGTATATATTTTCTAAAGAGTTGTAGCACATACAGGTTTTTATGAAACTTCAGTGAGCTTTAAAATTATTTCTATATCTTCAGAGTAAAGATCCTGTGTGTCAGGTATTACTATCAGTAACAAGAATAATACATCACAAATGTATATATATAAATGAATGCCATTCACAAGTAAGATTTGATTATAGGAATATTTTAGTTATTTCCTGTGAGTTTTCTATGCAGTAGCCTCTTCTTATTCCCTTATGCCCAAGATACCAGGAAAATTATCAGGATTTTGTGTGACTCTCTTTTTATGAGGTCTTACAACTAGTGAAGAAAGAGCCATCATCATCCCTGACTACAGGTAAGATTAACTCTACTAATTTAAGAAATAAAAAAATAGGCCAATGTATCCAATCTATCATAACATGCTTACTTTAAAATCTCTGAGAGCTAAAATATTCTACTGGCCAATACACCATGTAAGGTGTAAGTTAAAATTGTATCTGCTCTCAATGAAATCAGATAATTTTCCTAAAATCACCTCAGAATCTCTTCCAAAGTGCTGAGGTATACACACATGTGATTCTAAATAAGAACACTCAAGTTAGCATAGAAACTTCAGAAGCACTGTTTTTCAAATGACTGGCATCTTGCTCTTGTACAAAATTTAATTAACTGAAACAGCATTAGATGAAGTGCTCATCCCTTGAAACACCTATAAAGCATAAGGATAACACAAATGCCTTGCAAGAAAAATTTTCTACTTTTGACTTTTCACTTTCCCATACCTCTTCCTGTACCTGACAACACTATGGGTTAGGTAAGCGGTTATCATTTTCCAAGGACAGATCAGTTTACATGTGTATTGTTCAATGCTAGTGAGTGTAAAGGCAACAGTTTATTCTTATGTGCCCATGCTTGCAAACATCAGGATCGTGATCGAGTTCAACACGGCAATTCTGAAGTGTACAGTCTCTTAAGGAAGTGAAGCTACAGTCTGTATCTGTTTTGGTTCAGTTTGTGCTCATTGAATATCACCACTGCTGCAAAAATAGTAATATTAATTTACAGTGCCTTAACAACAACAACAACAAAAAAAAAAAAAAAAAAAAAAAGTCAAAGCATTTTCTAATATTTATTTTCCTTGAGAACTGAGGAGCTTAACTGCTAAGACATAACTAGTGTTATAGCAAACGTAAAAGATAATAATGAGATGAATAATAGCAACATTTAGCACTTACTTAGCACTATGTACTTTAGTACAAATACTAAATAATTTGTTTTAATTAAAAAGGCCTTGGAAAGATTAAAGTACCCTTGAAATAAGGAAGAAGTGTTGTTCATTACCTCAACAGGAGAAAGGTCTGTTTCCAAATACCTTTATGTTTGAAAATGATTAAGAAACTAGCACTGCAACCTAAGCTTTGGGGAAAATAATGCTTAATCACATGGAGTAAGCTTTGAAAATTGGTGAAACTACTTGTATGAGTAAAAGCAGTAAGAACAAGTCCTGCAATTGTATAATTGTATGCTCAGGTTTTGGTTGGTTGTTTTGTTGTTTTTTTTTTTGTTTGTTTTCTCTTGTTCTTTATTCTGGCGATTTCAGCCTTTCAGCAAACCATGGAAAAAAGTCATACTGACTTCATTAGTAGCAGTGCCTTAGCACATTTTCTGTGCTTTGCCAGAAAGTCTTTGTTTTATCAGAGTTGTTCCATTTCACAAGTCAACTTTGATACTTATATCTATCATAGCTATAAAATGAAGATACCTTGTGTGTGCACAAAATCACAGCTTCATACTTTCAATAAGAGGACTTGTTCACAGCACTACTGCCATCTCATCATCAACACAGAAGCTGCACTTCCAATCAGAGTCCTCTTTTTTTATTCCATTGAGATCATTAGTAAAAGAGAAGTGCACACAGCATACTGCACCAACTGACTTCCAGAGCCTCATTTTACTTTTTCTTCATACTTCGCTCACATCTCATAGGAGCTGCTTCTCTAGAGTGACAGTTGCACACCAGCTGCAGCCACTACTCTTCCTTTCATACCAGCAAAAATCTCAGGGCTACACGCAATAGGGAAGCAAAAATTCATTTCAGCTTCTTCTCACTGCCAAAGGCCAAAAAACCCAATGTACAAATTTTCAGCCTCTCTCTTTATCCCTAAGATACTTGCTTGTAGGCCCCCACCTAAGGCAACTTCATCTAGTGGGAGATGTTTCTGTCCTTGGCAAGAGAATTGGGACTAAACCACTCCTAAGGTCCCTTCCAATCCAAGCCATTCTATGGGTAGTTTGTCTTCATACAATTAGGAGCAATTTCCATATGGTCACAGACTAATAAGAATCTACTATTCAGGATGTTAGTTCCATCAATTTCAACACATGGAAAATAGCAGGACTCTGGGCTTGCATATTAGCCCAGTAGTTTTAGCTCAAGCTCTGGAATACAGATTTTGAACACACCAAAATTTTTTTTTAAGAGAAATAGGAGACAGAAAAGGGTAAAAAGAGATGTATTTTTTTTTTTTTTGTCTTTTTTTTTTTTGCTCCTTGGTTTTTTTAGACCTTAATGGTATTTAATATATTAATTTTTGAGCCACTTCTGTATTACATTTCAGGACATGAATTTAGATGGATGCATTGGGACTGCAAGCAAATTAAAGCTGTATCTTCTAGATATACAAAGTTCAAGCATAGTTCACAGTCAAAGTGACTGCATTTTCCAAAGCATTCTATGCAATATGATAACTCATAGCTCATAATAATGAACTTCTATCAGCCAGCAACAAGGAATAGAAAAGATGTCATTGTGGCTGTTATTTCTAACAGACAATGATAATTCACTAGTATTTACACAGATTACAAAGAACAGGTGTTCAAAGTTGTTTCCATTCATTTGTACTAATAAGTAAGCAAAGACTATTTAGTTATTGTACCATATCACATTAATTACTTAGAGTGAACTGAGTCAAGCAGCTGAATAGCAACTAATTAAATATTAATGGAGACACATGCTGTAAAAAACTAATAATTTATTTCTGTAGATAAGCAGAAATACACCTTCCTTGATAAAATCTGGGGCCCATGCCTTTTTCGCTGCAATAGCTATACAAATTCACACACCGTATTGAAAAGGGATTGACTGCTGCCCCAATTTTCTTTAAAAATTTTAGGCATATTTATAGGTCTGAACAAAACTAAAAGCAACAAATTTCCAACTTCAGGTTCTATAGAAAAAAAAGTACTAAGGAAACGATAAGCATTCTAGGCTCCTAAAAGAGCACAACTTGACTAGAAAACCTAGCTTTTTACATTTTGCTTTCCTATGCCTCACTGTTATGGTTTAATCATTGCCATGGTCAGCAGCTAAGCAGCACAGCCACTCTCCCTCCAACTCCCTCCCCAACCTGAATGGAAGGAAGGAGAATTGGATGGGCTGATGTTAGAAAACTCATGGGTTGAAATAACAACAGATTTATAAGAAGGAAAGGGGAAGAAAAAAAAACCAAACACACACAACCATAGAGATGCACAGGGGAGCAGTGCAAAACACAATTTCTTGCTACCAGTTGACTGATGCCCAGGAGCAGCCCCCACCAGGCAGTTCCCAAATAACTCTCAAAAGATGTAGAACATGAGGGCCAGCCCAAATTGATCTAGGTAACAATGGTACAAAGAGAAGTACCTCCTCTTGATGACTATTTTTTTTTTTTTTTTGCTAGTAATTTTAAACTGCAATTTTGAGTCACTGTCTTATACTCTTACTCCCAAAGAACACACACTGCTTTAGTAATCTATGTCCCTTTGTGTTGCAATATCTGAATCACAGATATTTGCCTGCACAGGCCGAGACCTGTGCAGTCCAACTTTATGCCAAAATAGTCTTGATCTCTAAAATTATTCTTGAAGGGATTGTCTCAACTGGTAGAAGTTAAAAGGTATTTGACATCTGCCACTTCTCTCAGGTAGTGGATTTGACAAATGAATGACTTCCAGATTTCAAAAAGCTTTCAAAAAACTCTATATTATATTTTTCTCAAAATGTCACTCCCTTGACCTTAGTTTTTTTGAGGAATGCAAGGCATGACAGTTAGTTTTCAGCACTGTGTTTTGCAGTTCTGTTACCTATAGACAGCTACACAGAATCACAGAGTGGTGGAGTTTAAAAGAGAACCTTCACAAGTTCTTTAGTCCAATCACCCTTCAAATCACATCCCAGAGAGATCAGAGCATTAGCCGAACATGTTTGGCCATTTTGACAACCTTCACTGGAAAAAAGGATTTTTACTTCTGCTAACGTGAACTTTTCAGTGTTTCAGTTTTTCATTGTCTCATTACTGAGCAATACTGATGAAGTCTGACTTTATCTTCTATACTTCTCCCAGTTACAGGTATTTATATACACATACATGATCCCCTCTGAGCCTACTCTGCAGGGAGAACAGTTCCAGCTCTCATCTTGTTTCTCATGAGATGCTTCAGTCCTTTAATTAACTTCATGCTCTCTCACTGGTCTAACTTCAGTAGGTCCATGTCTGTCTTGTACCAGGGGGTAGTACAGTACTGGGTACACCATTACTGGTAGGCTCTCAGCTATGTTGAGCTGAGGGAAAGATCACTTTTCTTAGGTTGCTGGTAGCATTCTTCCTCATACGGACCATGAGGTGATCAGCTTTCTTTGCTGCAAAGGAACTCTGCCAACTCCTGTTTAACTTTGTGTCCATCAGGAGACCTAGGTGCCTTTCTTTCAAGCTGTTTTCCAGCCAGCCAGCCCCCAGCACATACTGGTGCCTGGGATTATTTCTCCCCTTCTCTCAAAAAATGCTTGTTTGGCATTTGGCACTGTTGAACATTATGAGATTCCTACAGGCTAATTTCTCCAATCTGATGTCCCTCTGAATGGCAGCATAACTGTCCAGTTCATTGCCCCCCCCTTTATTCGTCCTCTGGACAAACAAGATGCGTTAGATCAAGCAAGCATGTAATCCACATTAAGTTAAATTATATCTGAGATTAGCCTCAATTTGGCCCAATTTCTATTGTTTCTCTGGCATTAAGAGATCATAAAGTTTTGACAACTGTAGTAGGCCTTGCAAAGCCTGCTTTGAGGAGAGGGTATAAATGCATCTTACTTACATAATCAGATACGTACTTTAACTTTCTTTTTTTTTTAATTCAGAAAAACAAACCTTCTCAGAAAAGGGAAAAAACAAACAAACAAAAAAACCAAACTATTTTTCAAAAGTAGAGCAAAAAAAAAATTAAAAATAAAAATCAGGAAACCAGGAAAATTACATGCACTGATCACTGGTCTTTTCCAACCCGACCAACTCTGTAATTCTATGAAGGAAGTGTAATATATTGAGACATCTGCAGCAAGGGTGGCAGCCAATGGATATATGACCAAATACATCCTATACTACAAACACCTGAGAGAGGCTCAGGAAGATTAAGCTGCTAAGTGGTAGGTGTAGAACTGCATAGCGTGATTCATTTGAGAGACATTTCACACAAAAGAGGAAAAAAAAAAATCTCATAACATCAAAACAAACAAACAGAAAAACCCATATAGTTCATACTGAAAAGAATAACTAAGCTTTTTTCCCCCTCTTCACAATCTAAAAGATTTATTATTTCTGAAGTACTTTAAATCTGAGAGTCGTAATTATGTCATGAATCACCAGTGCTATTTCCTCTGCAACACTTTTTCCTGGAAGGCATTCATCCAGATACCACAGAAGCTCAACCTTGCCTAGCTTTTGAGATGAAATAATGCATTACCGAGGATGACATAATGAAAATACTATATTGCAATGATACAATGATACAGAGTCAATACATACCTGATTCTGCTCAGGCTAAATTTTACTAAGAAATAAAGAAAATATTCCCACAGTATGAAATGAAAAAATAACTATCTACAAGGAATATTATACCCCAAGGTCTTAATTTATAATTCAGATTATAGAAACATACTCCTTGCTTACATACTTGATAATTGCACTATGTGACAGCATTTGAGGAGCATTCTGCATTCAAGGATAATCCCATAATACAGCTACATATCAAAAAGCCTGCCCTCAATCTGAATTTGAACAGATGACAGGTCTGAAATACATTTATGGTAGACAACATCAGAATACTTGTAGGGACATTCTTTTTCGACATGTATTATCAAAAGAGGTAAGACTGTAGAGTCAGAGGCTGCCTGGGTGAACAGGTATGCCTCTAGGGCAATTCTAAATATGAAGTACATCCAGAGTTCACTAGGAACAACTAGTAAGAAATCTACAGCCAACCTCTGCTGCATTCTTGCATGATCGTAACACTGAAGTGCAGTTGTTTCAGTCTCATTCCGTCACAGAGGCCAGTCAGTACAGCCTAGATATCTCTTTTACTCCAATGGGTCACAACTAAACCTTTTCCTTCCAAAAATCACACAAGAACCTCACGCATGCCTCACGCTCTCCAGCATTTAGCCCACTGCCACTATTGTGCCAATAATAACAGCAACCAACAGCCACAGCTTCATTTCTTAATGGGGTAGAAATGCAGCTTCCAGGCTTACTCACTGGAAGCACCTCTTTGGACACATGATATACTCGTAGTTCTGAATTTTACTTCTGCAACAGAATTTTCACTTGGCTTCTGACTTCCTGCAACATTGCCATAATCTTCAGGTTTGGAAGCAACAAGTTCAGGAGTTTGTCTCCAAGTGTTCAAGGTCATAAGTGAAGCAAAATCTGATAAACAGTAGACAGAATCCTGAAACCACACTGGAAATATGATGAAAATAAAAGTGCAGAATACTGGTAAAAAGTTGAAGTTAAAAGAACCCAAAAAGATTCCAAACCCTCATCTGTCTAACACAACTGTGCCTTCTCTGTCAGCACATCACAGTCTCAGGATGAGGTGATTATAGAAAGCTTTTCTACATTTTTCTTTGTTTGTGGAGAGATACATTTCATTTAGAGCTCAAAATTCTGCCATAGTCCTTGAAAAATAAATCATCTGGCTATATTGGATAACAACATTAAAAAACCAACGGGTGTCTTCTTGACACAGAAGCACTTTCATGATTCAAGAGGAAAAAAAGTCAAGCTAAAATATTTGGGTGAGTTGGGTTTTTTTCCATTTTGTTTTGATTTTAATAAGTCAGTTGGATTATAAGCCAAAATTAAAGAATGAGAAAGAGTTGAAGTATTCTACTCAGCTTCCCAGCACCTGCAGTCTATGCCAGCTACAATACCTGTCAACACCATTTAAATCCCATTGTGAAAAATAAAAAAATAACAAACCTATTTGGCAAAAGTGTCTGAGGCAATAAGGATAAAATGAAAAGATTTTAAGAAAAAAAGAAAATAGTCATTGTGAAAAAACCTACAGCTGACACCACCTGCTCTAAAAGAAAAAAGCCTCAGAACACCATGAAAATATTTGGAGTGTCTGCCATATATAGTCTATGGCTGTTTTCTTGTACTGTGCAGAATCCATAGCTTTTCTTTGAATCTCAGGCTTCAAAGGGCAAGCAAGGGAGACATTGATCATACAGGCTAAGAGATTTCATTCTATCACAAATATACACAAGCACGTAACGATCAGGTTTACAAGAGGTCTTTCTGTCTGGGAATTAGGAACAACAGACTTTTAAGGGACAGATAACCCCACACGTAGACTATATTAATTCTACTGACTCAAGGTAACATATGATGATTAACCAGTTTAAAGAAGTGGTCAGAAAAGGGAAAACCAAAACAGTCAGTGACTGGTGCTGAAGGATGCAGTTTGATCTAGTTAGCACAAGAGATGCGTAGCCATGAAGTAAAGTCTAATTCTATCTTTAACAGGCTTTAGTTTGTGTTTTCCTATGGAATTTTCATTTCTGTTGGTTGTTTTTTTATGGCCTCTGTATCCATTGATCTAAGTTTCACATATGTAAAAATGGAAAGTTACTTCAGATAAACCACCAGTTGTTCTTCCCCCCCTTTTTAAAGGCACAGATATAGGAAAGCTTTTACCATAACTCCTCCTCCTACTCGTCTCTTATCTCTGGAGCTGCACTAAGGAATTCATCATTTCTCACCACTTGTACTTATCTCTTCAGTACTGAACCCAGTGTTTGTTCAGTATCTAACACAAAAGGAGTCCTCATCTAGTACAAAGGCCACCACCTCTGCAACAATAGGACATCCCTATGTAACTTAGCTATGGAACATTGTCCTTCTCCTGCCTAGGCACTTCATCATGTTTTCATGAAATTGCACAAAAAGATACCACCTCTCAGACTTTCAAGTCCTAAACTATTACAGTTTATCATTATTTATTTTCATTTACCCAAATCATGACACAAGCATGAGGGAGACCAAAAGTGTGTACGTGTATAGATACACAAATACATACAAACATATGTATATAAATCCTTAGGATAGGATTGTTCATGATGCATCACTATAGCACTGGAGTTAGTGAAAAATTAAGATCTCTTCACCTCTGTGAGGCAAGCCAACAGCTATAAATCTGTACCTTACATAAACTAGGAATTATGAAGTATTAGCTGAAGAAGACTTGTAACAAGACCAGGAGTTAACATCTTATTTCTGGAAACCCAGTCAAGTCATCTGGTGGAGAGGCTAGTCAAGAGAAAGAAGTTAAAGAGAAAATAAAGGTTAAGTTACAATGCAGTACAGAGTCAAAGAACTGCAGTGAAGGCCACAGTGCTCAATACATGAAGAAAGCTAAGAGGTCAAAGATTTAATCTTTAGAATGAATAGGATTTTTCTAAGAGCTCATTCATCATCTTAGAAGGAATGATCATTTGCAATGAGCAGAGCAGACAAAACACAGCAGATCCATTGCTGCTGACAATTTTCATAGTTTCAAGTGATTTCATTGGAATCAGAACAACACATAACAGCCAAAGTTCTATCCCACACTGCACTCATTTATTTGTTGCTCACATGTTAAAAACTAACTAGCACTACTTCTAGACTAGAGATTAAACTTATTTCTGGATTGGGAAAAGTCCCAGCATCTCCATCTCCGCTGCGATGGAAAATTAGACCAGAGTTGAACTGGAACCCAGCATCCACGAATTTAATTTTGATCTCCAAAGAAAGTCTACATGCAGTTAGAAAGTTGCATGGGCACTCTGTGACACACATCCAATCCTTAAAGCATGGATAATCACACTTCTCTCTGCCATTGAAGTGCTGGAAATATCTGCAGTTTTGAGACACGCAGCTGCTAAGGACATTAGGACAACATTTTGCATGCATACATGCATATTCTTTGTTCCCTTTACATTCTTTTATACTGTATTTCATCAACACGCTTGATGTCAGCCCTTCATACATTAGAATTCTTCAGTAACAAAGTTTGAGCAAAACTGCCTGTGTGAATCAATTTCCAACACTCATAAAAACTCTCTCAAGTCTTTTTTCTGTACCTCCATATGAAAGAGCTAACCTTTGAAAAAAGTGGCACACATCTAACATTATTTAAAAATACCATTACACTCACCCAAATTCTTCAGGGTACAAGGACATAGCTGATATTATGGCTTGCTTCCTATTGAGGGAGTCTGCTACTGAGTTTTCTAAATTAAAAACAAGATATGCCTCTTATTTGCTAAATCTCATTTTTCCATTTAACTTTACTCTTGTAACTTATCACAGGAAAAAATAGAAAAGACTTGGAAGACAGTTCTGCTTTTAACTTAGTTAAGATATTCATTTAAATAAAATCAAAGTACCTCTTCTTTTGGAGAAAAGGCTGAAACAGAAAACCTACTAAAAGAAAAGTATAAGACCATCTCTTTCTGTCCTCTTGTCTGCCTTCTCCTTTCTCTAAATTGCACAGGTGAAACAGACATAACTAGCTGCTTAAGGAAGGTTACCTCTATTAAAGTTGAATGTGGTCTCTACTTTCGCTGATCAGACCAGTTTTTGTTCTTGAATTGAAAACACCTGACAAATTTTTGTCAGTTGCTTCCATGAGTACATCTTTCTAACCACTTTCAATAAATTCATTTGCACACCTACTTCTTGTTCACTGAGTAGCCAGACTGACATAGAAAATCATTGCTTTCACTGAAATGGTGTCAAAATGTTGTATAAAACTTCTCACTTATATTTGAGGAAATTGTGTTGTTCCTTGTTAGCACTTAGAAACTAATTTCATAAACACTAGCTAATTACTTAATTTCTACACCACTACAAAACAGTACTGTCGCACAATAGAATGCAAAAATTAGCACAGAAGAATCAAAGCTCAAAGCCTTGCTGGGCAGAGTAGGCGCATATATTAAGGCACCCTTAGTTCATCTCACTTTCACTTCTTGCCGTTAAATTAACTTCCAAAACTGGATATGTTCTGTTTTCCTGACCCATATCAATTATTTATTTTTCTCTTTGCTGTTAGGAAGACTGCATCTACAATATTCAAAGGTAAGAAACCAAAATTTATGCTCTTTAAAAAGCAAGGAATAATTGTGTTATCTAAAGAATCTTTATGCAAAGGAAAGCACAGGTCTCCACAAGAAGCTAATCACACAGCAGAAAGAAGCTGCCAGCGTACACATAAGCTGTGTTTACAAAATATTGTGTCTACATTCACCTTTTATTGTACTACTTAACTTGAAGCCTTGTACGCACAGAAAGAGAAACATGGAAGAGTTGGTATCCCCGTCTTTTGGCTCAGCCAGAAAGCACACTCCACATGTTACTGTAAAGGCTATAGATGAAAGGGTGAATGAAAATAGGCAAATCAGGGAGAGGTGATGCTGTGACAAGATATGGTGCAAAGAGTAGGCAGAGTGCGGTAGTAGTCTGAGCACTGTGGCCATCTTATTAAATACCACTGAAAGCTGCCTTGATAGTAAGAGACTTAAACCAAGAAAAGCCTTGAAGGCATAAGAATAATGATTTGTAAGTAGTTGTGAGAAAGAATAAAATGAGCAGTGACATGATCAAAAAGCAAAAGGAGCAAATATTTATGCACATCTGCAAGGATGGCTAGTTGAGTATAGTGGCAGAGATACCTGATTAATGTTATTTACCTGACTGGCAAGTATCAGTGGTGCATCCAAATCTTTAAAAACAACTATGACCAAACAAATAAGGATGTGCTGGACTCCAGGTTCTCAGGAGTGCTCAGGTGCGCCAGAGCTCACTTTAAAGTCATCTATCATTTGCCTGAGAAGTTGCAACAGCTGCCATTTTTGCTCAGGCTGAATGACCTCAGTGGTACTCCTGCAGCCATGCACTCAACGTAGAATGATTTGCATAAGCAAGGAGCTGTCAGAAGGCTGAGTATAATCCATACTGTGTAGTTCTGTAGTGTAAGCATTAGGGGACAGACACTTGCAGTCTGTACTTGCTATAATGTGCTCTCAAAACTCCTGGGGTTCCCCAGCAACACTGTCTACATTTGTTCTTGGTACAGGTAGCCTGCATATATATAGCTCCATGGAATATTACCAACAGTAATGACTACTTTCCCAAGAGGGTGTTGTGGAATCACACTTGAGTTTGAATTCAGCTGAATTATTCATGTGTCAGAAGTTAAACATATGCAGAACCATGTCTGCAAAAACTGGGCCCAAGGGAATACTTCTGTGTAGAGAAAAAGGTTCTGTTTGCAGCTCTCCTGCTTCTGTTTGATAGGACACACATTTCACTGCAAGTACCACTGTCCCCCTTTTATTTACCAAAATCAAATCTTTTCTAGATACAGTATATGAAAGGGATATGTATGTATTATATATATATATATATATACACACACACACACATATATATCTATATATATTTCTAGAGTATGGGAAAGTCAGCATAGCTGTTTGGTGGAAGGAAGACGTAGCTTTAGGGAGCTAGAAAACATTTGAGATATTTTTTCTTTTTTTCCTCAAAGATGTGATGATCACAGAAAGTACTAAGGTCTTTTCTTATCTGTAAAGAAAATTCTAGATTTTCATGTTGCCACAGCTTTCCACCCTACCTGAAAAACTGCTTTGTAAACACATTCAGGTCTCTGTTTACAAGGTGTTGAAATATCTGTTCTAAAATTAAAATTTCAAATGATAATGGATTGTTGCTTACAGAAAAAGAATTCTAAAATAGTTAGAATAGGAAGCAAAGCAAAAATCTGTTTATCTTAAGGTATCTTAGTTCATCTGCCAAAATTGAAGAAAAACAAAAACAACAAAAAATGCAGAGCTACAGCTGATCTCATGAGTGCCTTGTCCTCTCATTAATTTAGGGGGGGATTTTATTATCTGGCAATCCAGAAGCTGTTCACATACTTTTCCAGTGCAAAGGGGAAGAAAACTTAAAGCTGATAAACCAAAAATAGACAACATATGAAATATTTCTGCTTGACTCAATCCCAGCCATTTCAGCCTATTGCCATGGATAGGCATGGAGAAAGTGGCAACAGTACTGAAAAAAACATGCTCTTTTCTTGGCAAGAGATAATATTGCCAAATTCAAGGACAACACCAAACAAACTCAGGACATCTACTTCTAGCCTGAAAAGTAAACAAGCCTCAAGCCCCCTGCATGTGCTCTTCTGCCTTCCATTTGCATTTATTACAGGAGCAAAATCAACGTCTTTAATAAATCTGATAACGCTGTTTCAGATTCTGCTGTTACTCTCCCCTCTTCCTATCATCTCCCTATTTTCCTCACCCAGACCAAAACCAAAAATGTACCCTGGTTCTGCCTAAAACATGGCCTGCTTCAGCTGTAGCCTTTGCTAACTTAGAGAGCCATTGTTCAACACTCACCATCTGCTGAGAAGTAATTTTGTGAGCACATCTAAGGATTTTCTCTCTGCAGAAGATTTATTCACAGGTCTTTTCAGAACACTGAAAAATAACTGACGTAAAGACAAAGTATTTCCTATTCTTGCACTTGATCAGTCATTTCCCTTTGTTCCAAAATCAACATTATGGATAGATACAAATTTTTATCAAGTTTCGTTGGCTCTCCAAGTCTGTCTATAGCCACTTCAGACTCTCCACAGAGATCATCATTTCAGTCTCAAAACCATTGGACTTTCCAGGCTTTGATTGTCACCACAGCAAAATCTGATTAAATTCTTGACTGTTCAATTTTCAGTGCCAATATTAGCACAGGTAGGAGCATTCACATGTAAGATAGGTGACCAAGAAGAACAATGACCGCTTTTTATGAATTTTGTTGTGCTTGGGAATATGCGCAGCTGACTCACAACATGTATGGGTTAAATTTTATTGTCTCAAAAAATGCTCAAAAAATCATATCTCACTTTTGTGCACATTTATTTTAGGCTATAATTGGCCTAAATATTACTAAATTCCATAGGAAAAAAAGGAATTTATGATGCTTGGTTGTAAATGAAACTGAGTGGAGAACAGAAATTTCATTTTGTAGAAACCTCCTGCTTTTGACACTTGTTTTGACACAACATGAAACAAAGCTTTTCAAAAACAAAAAGAGAGAAGAGAGAGGAACAGAGAAGTTTCTGGAATATTAGAGGCTTAATTTAGGTTTCTGATTGGAATCTGGCATGTTGTTCTGCACAGAATTATTGATAGTTCTGCAACTTCATATCATTTTCATCAACCAATTCTGTTCTTGACAGCTTCCTAACAAAATTATACCTGAAAGTAACAAAATTCTGCAAAAGCTATGGTTAAAACAAATAAATTTCTCAAAGAAGTTTTGTCTTCATCACACATAAAATGTTTTTAACTTCTGAAAAATGTATATATTCATAGTTTCTAGACAACACACCAGAATTAAATACATTGAATTTGCCATTAATATTTCTCCTTAAGTATTTCTTGTTCCAAAAATTACAACACACAGGAGATACATCATCATAACACACATCCTGATCTTTTTGTGTTGCCCATGAGCTGTGCTGACAGATTTGATCCAACTCATTTAAGTCTGCCATGCCTGTTTATTCTTTTCTGCACTATTATTGGCCATGAGAAGTTCACCATTTAGCCTTTTAGAAATAACCTTTTAAAAGTGCAAGATATTTAAAGAAGCAAATAGAGGAAATAAATGATGTGGCATGGATGGTAATTGGCAGTGCATACATGTTTCAGAGGGAGGGAGGAGACTAAAAGAACCATGGTGACTACAAAACCCTAAAAACAGCCTGCTGCTGAAGTGCTCCAGGTCTTTCTGAAGTTCAGATGCCTGCAAAATGGATGGTCTGCTCATGGTTAACTTTATGCAGATGTTTCATATTGGGTAAGAAAAGCTCAGCCACCATGACATGGAATTTTGTCTATCTATCTCAATAGCAGCAACTGTGACTTTGTACACCTTGTACACTTTCAGCAGGCATGGAGGTGTGCAAATATCTAAAAGAACTACTGTATCTTCTGCACTGTCGCTGAACACAAGATAATGCTCAGAAGTAGTTTCTCTGATGATGGAAGGGAAGCACAGATGTATGCCTACATGCAAGGAAGAAAACTGCTGAACTGGCCCAGGATCACTCCTCACAGCCTGATTATGTCATAAGTAAAAGGGACTTCCTTTGTGCCTCTGTCCTTACTCCTTAACATCTCTTACTTCACACATTCTACAAAGTCAGCAATGACTTTTTCTTTCAGCCTACTCTCTGTTCTTCCCAAAGGTTATCTACACCCAAAGGCTGTCAAAATTTTCTGATGGCACCAACCACATACCATACTGCCTGAGAAGTTCCCATTTGCTTTGCAATTCACAATTCCCATCACTATTGTTATACTGTTCTTATATTTGTAGCACATGCATCTACCCCTGATCTCTATTTTTATTTTATTTATTTATTTATTTGTGCCTACTTTTTAAACAATTAGCTTTTAGGATTATAGAGAGTGTTTTAGTTTTGTTCTTGGACGGTTTCAAGCTCACAATTTATACTTCATAAAACAGAAATAACTGCATTTTTCCTGAATTGTTATTATGGGAAGAATGCACACAAAAGGTCAGATTCTATTGCCCTGCATCTTAGTTCAAGTCTTCAGCTGCCATAGGTTTGGGGAAACAAGAATCAGTCTCACTTAGGGAAAGCCTCTTTTCCCTAGTAGCGGTTCACACTGACCTTCAGCCAGAGCTCCATCCTGGGGCAGAGCAGTGCCTTTCTCTGAGTATTTCAGCACTTCCTCTTCTGTCTGGAACTTCTAAAGCATCATAAAGAAGGAATGTATTAGTGGCTGTGAAAGCTGACTGAAACTTTTTACATTAAGAATGACCTGATGTGAATCATAGATTTATCTGTTACTTTTCTTAAGGCTCATGCTATTTGAAAATGTGGCTACAGCATATTGGATGCTAATTCTTACTTTAAATCTACTGGGGAAAAAAAAAAAAGAAAAAAAAAAACCATCAGAAACATGCCAAAAATAAGCTTCTGGGACACACATAATGATGCAAATATCTCTTCCATTTGTAAAGAATTTTTTTTACATAATGAAATCACACATCTTTTCAACTGATTACTGTTTTTGAGGACTAGGCAGGATGTTTGAAACTGACAAGTTTATACTGAGTAGATAGTAAGTAAATGTTTCAAGGAGATATACAGCAATATCTATGAGGCTTCCATGCAGTCTTGTTCTTCGTATCAGCAAATGAAGAATGCATTTTGGCATTAGAATAGTAAGTATCTAGCTATGTACATATTAAAACTCCTACAACAAAAAACTGTGTATGCATACACATATTTATCTTGATACACTTTTTTTCTGTGAGACAGATACACACATAATGGGTACTTTATTTATATATTCATTGAAGAAATGTTATTGCTGCCTTAGGAAGTATTTGAAATATAGAATGCTGGGAAAGTATGATACAGAAACAGAAGTACATGCTCATCCTGTTCTAAAGTTTTTGTGTGGTTTTGTTTTTGTTTTTGTTTTTTTTCCAGCTACAGTTAGCCATTTAAAGGCAAGACACTAAGCTAGCTGGACTTGTGTTATATTCTTAAATAAAATTACATTTTCTGCAGAAGAAATATGCTTAGAAATAATGAAAGTTGCAAATATTAAGAAGTAGTACAGTAATAGGAGGTGCTATTAAGATGCTCAGTGCAAAAGTATCTGTGGTTATAGTTACTGCCGTAGTGTAAAATACTAAAAGAACTTGGATCTACAGGATTCATATAAACAGATACTAAGCTAAAGACATTTTAATTTTAGTTAAATTGTTGTCATTGTTCACCTACACACCATAGTAAAAAGAGGGTGTTTCTTCCTTTGCGCTTCTCCACTTGAGCAGTGCAGCCCAGAGTATTAACTCACATTCTGAGAATTGTTGCAGCTGTGTCAGATTCTGATTTTTTTTAGAATGTTAAAAGGCAAATAAATGAGATTATACATGAAGAGGACTGTCAGTTATTTCCAGTTCCTTGGGGTATTCACAACTTGTTCCAGAAGACAGAGGATTAGCTTTCTCTTTTATACCTTTGAAAATTATTAATTCACATAAGGATTCCAGCTGTCCAGCTGGACCTAATTTAAGTTACAAGCTATCCCCCATAGTTTATATAAGTGGAGATAATTTCTTCTCACATATTGGATTTTGGTCTGCTCGCACTTCACAGTTTATTTCAATAACAATATTAAGATTAGCTTAGTAGTTCCCTGACCTTTCTCTGTAGAATATTCACAGGGATGAACAAAAAACACAAAAAGGGTTTGTGATAATGGTACTTTCAGCTAACGCTACAGGGTAAAGGTTAAAGCAGCAGGAAATACTCTCTTGTCTCACCCTCCTGTTGCATATTCCTCTAGCTGCCAGCTCAAGTGAGGTCATGAGATCTGCTGACCAGCTGGCGTTTCCACATAACGTTTCTTTTAAAAAGTAACATTTAGATTCAATGCCAGCTGTTGCTGTCATTACTTTTCTACAGTCATTGAAATGCTGAAATGAAATGCTTTGACTGAAGCCCAAAAGCAAGACTAGCTAGTTCAAAAATACATGATTTTGATTACAGAACTGCTTGACAATTACATTCATAAATTCAGTGGTAGAACTGCAGAACTTCACGAACCAAGCAATGGCTAATAGTTTTTAAATACCATTGCAAACATATGCTGTTTTGTATTTGTTAATATAAATTACTGGAAGATGTTGTTAAGGAATGTAATGTCTGCTACTGGGATTATGTGAAGATTTATTTCATGTTTAAATGTAAGCAAATGTTTTAATCTGTTCTGTCT
This sequence comes from Lagopus muta, assembly GCF_023343835.1. NCBI lineage: Eukaryota > Metazoa > Chordata > Aves > Galliformes > Phasianidae > Lagopus > Lagopus muta. Next base: position 40,444,123 of record NC_064438.1, read on the forward strand.
CTTAAACTCTAAAAATTCTCATATTCTGTCTCTTGCAAATGGAACTCTTTTATTTTACATGTAAATTTTATACTCTTTACTCACAGCCTTATGGTAGTATAAAACTGAAAATACACTCCAGTGTACAAGGAGGGGAGAGTTTACACTCTGTTCATCAGGACCTCATGCTGTCTTGATAATTACAAAATCTATCAAGTCAATGATTCATTAGTAACAGATTAGTGAGACAATATTTGTATACTGCATCCATGTGGTAGAGACGGAATGACAGATAAATATACTGAAGAGAAAGGGTTCAGATTCAGATTAAGTTTCAGACCTGAATGACTATTCGGATTTGTGCTGGAGGAACAGCTCTGCATAGAGTGTGAGATCTTATCTAGCAGTACCAAAAACTTCACACGCAATCTTTGTAAAATTTCAGTTCACAGCTAAAAAAACTTCACAAACTACTTAGCTTTCTTGATACACCAGACCTCTAATATCATTACATTACAAAATCAGTGAATTAGACCATTTTACAACAATTTGAAGTTCAGTTAATTCATAGAATCATAGAATTGTTTGAGTTGGAAAGGACCCTGACAGGCCAGCCAGTCAAAATCCTGTGCAATGAACAAGGACACCTACAGCTAGATCAGGTTGCTCAGACCTGGTCCTGCCTGATCTTTAATATTGCCAAGGATGGGACATCCCCCACTTACTTGGACAGCCTCTTCCAGTGTTTCATTACCCTATTGTAAAAAATTTCCTTATATCCAATCTAAATTTACCCTCTTTTAGTTTGAAACCATTTCCCCTTGTCCAATCACCAAGGACCCTGCTAAAAAGTCTGTCACCTTCTTTTTTATGCCCCCCCTTTAAATATTGAAAAGCCATTCTCAGGTCTCCCCAGAACTTTCTCTTCTCCAGGCTGAAGAGCTTCAGCTTTCTCAGCCTGTCCTTGTAGGAGAGGTGTTCCATCCTTCAGATAATTTTTGTGGCCCTCCTCTGGACATGCTGCAACAGCTCCATGTCTCTCCTGTACAGAGGACTCCACATCTGGATGCAGTACTCAAGTGAGGTTTCACCAACGTAGAGCAGAGGGGTAGGATCACCTCCCTGGATCTGCTGACCATTGACGCAACCCAGGATACAGTTGGCCTTCTGGGCTGTGAGGGCACATTGCTGGCTCATGTCTAGCTTCCCACCCACCAGTACTCCACAGTCCTTTTCAGCAGATCAGTGCTCAAGCCTTACATCCCCCAACTTTTATTGATAGCAAGGGTTTCCGTAACCTAGGTGCAAGACCTTGCACTTAGATTTGTTGAATCTCATAAAACTCACCCAGACCCACTGCTGGAGCCTGTCCAGATCTCTCTGACTAGCAACTCATCCCTTAGGCATATGAACCACACCGCACATCTTGTTATCATCCACAAACTTGTTGAGGATGCACTCAATCCTGCTGTCAGTGCCACTGATGAAGGTATTAAAAAGCATTGCTCTCAGTACTGGACCCCTGAAAAACATAACTCATCACTGATTTCCATACGGACATTGAGTCACTGACCACTACCCTTTGGGTACAATCTTGCTATCAGTTCCTCATTCATCATAGAGTCCATCCATCAAATCCATATCTTTCCAATTTGAGAGAAGAATGTTGTAAGGATCATGTCAAAGGCCATGCTTAAGTGGCTCTTCCCTTGTTCACCGATAAAGTTAAGTCATCAAATTAACACAGAAACAAATATATGAAAGTAGGTTGGATCTCAACTGATTAAGTTAGAACTAAACTATCATTTTGCCTCCTTTTCCTGCCTTGGAAATATCTGCTTCCAAATTCTACTTGAGCAGCCTGCCCTTAAAAAATTTCCTGAAACGCAGAAAATGAGACTACAATAACCTCTTGTATTCTCTTTTTCATCAGAGAACAGCTCTAAGAAGTTGCAATCAGCTTTCCACCTTCAACTAAAAACTCTGTTTTGTCTCTTGCCTCTTCCTCCCTCTGGACTCTTTTAATTCTGTAGCTATGTTATTTAACTTAGTAAAGTGTTTGTTTGAGGCAGTACATGGAATGAAAGACATTATAGAACTTAACATTCTATAGTATTGCCTCATACTTCTCTGAATAGATAATATCGTTGACACAAATGGCTTAACAAAAAAAAAAATGTCATGAGAACTAAAGATGTGTGGGCACTGAAATATTTCAAGAATTGAATAATGCTTTCCTTTCTCTGTTAAATCTGACAGTTGACCATGTGTCTAGAACAGTTCAGGGCTGAACGATGGAGAAAATGAAAAATTCATTTGAGAAATGCCTTTCTTATTCCAAACACTATATTCACATTTCAAGAGTATGCTCAAGCTGGGCATAAAGTCTTTTCTCTTATGGCAGTGCATAATCCACAAAACTGGTACTGGTCATAATTCATTCCCATCTTCCCCCTCTCCAAATAATGATTGCAAGTTTAAGCTGGTCTTTGTGAACAGTGATCTTCAGGAAATGTTATTTTAATCAAACTTCTAATGGCAGATTTCAATTATATTTGTAATAGGAGAAGCCTGTGGTTTTTCTCAGGATGGAGAAATCTCTAGTGTTTCAAGTAGCCAAAAAAATTCAGATTTCTAGGAAATGTCCAGACGTCTTTAACTGTGCAAACTAGGGCCAGAATATGAAATTTCTTCTTGAGCAAAGCCAGCCGGATTCTGATTCCACTCACAACAGAGATCAGCTTACCAGTGCAGGCTGCTCACAGTTTTTCTCTTAATTTTGAAGAAACACAGAAAATAAGATAAACATTTTAGTTATATGTTTTATATAATTATTTTATACATATAGATTTTGCTTAAGACATTGGAACATTTGCTTAAGATTTTTAGGATGCACATTTTCTGTGTTGCCTCCAAAAGTAACTTCTCTGAACTTGCTGCCACTGAAATTGATATTTTTAGCAGTGCCATCAGCTGGCACAGAGTGATCCAGATGGATAGACTGCTCCTAATTCTGATAACATAGAAACTTCCTTCAGGTATGCCCCATGAGAGAATATCTGGAAGTCATGGGAACACTGCTAGAGCCAGTAGTCCCACAGTCTTCTGCCTATATGCTTACAGGGTAACTGAAATAAAGTGTTGACATATCATGATTAATTTTAATGAAAACTGCCTGTAAAACAGGCAAATTTTAAGATTACTGAAAGTGAACTATCTGAAAAATTACCTGCATTTCAATATCAGAGCAAATATGCTTTGTTCTTGATAGGTCATTTACTATACTCTAAGCAGATCTTCCACATAAAAAATGTTACATAAACCATAAATGTTACAAGCTATTTTAAAAATGCACCTACACTTTGGCTAAGAGTTTCATTGCCTAACACTCCACAATATATCTCAAAGATATAGCTATTTCAAGATGTCATATTTTATAGAAGTGGTAACACTACATTTGCAAGAGTTGCATTCAAAGGCTGATCACCTTGCTTGTGCTGTGTCTTGTAAAAACACTTCTTTTTCCTTAGTAATGCAGTGTGCTACAGGGACACAGTGAGTCAAATTATGGAAAGTTTCTTCTGTAATAAAATTGAAGCTTGACCTGGAAAATTATCAAATGAACAAATGAGAGTTCAGTAGAAAGATTTCAAAGAACTCAGGGAAATTGTCTATCCTATACCTGAAGACAAATGACAAAACCCAAATTATTAATAAAAATACAAATAATTACAACCCAAACTGTAATGATTTTATGTTGCTTAAGATATAAAAATGCACAAGAAGTCATGAAGAGACACTGCCATGGGACAGGGGATATAATGCCTACAACAATCCACGCTTGAGTGGTGGCACTAATCTGCACAGCAGATCTAGAAAAGCCTTTTTCAAAACAACAGCTGTTATCAGTCTTGGCTCCACAGAAGGAGCCTGAGACCCCTTCCAGAAGGGTGGTGAACTCCAGTCCTGGAGCATGCAGACCTAATCTGGAAAGGTTCCTGCAGCTCCCTGAGCAAGAGCTGCAGACGCTGGAATCTGCAGGAGGCTGGAGCCAGACTGCCTGGCAGTGTTACATCTGGCCAGGTTCAGAATCCAGGTCAGGTTCAAATTCTCTGAAAGTTTGTTAAATCTGAGACATTTTGGACAAGACATGCAAGACTCAACAAAAAGGCATTTTTAAATGAAATGCTTTCACTGTGTAATTCACAATAAATACTAACTATAAGTTAGTATTTATTTACTTTAACTTGCAAGTTAGCTCATTATTTAAACAACAAAGGGTTGAATTTTGGCTGCCTTCAATACTCTATTGCACTTTTTAACCAGAATATCAGTATCTAGTGTGATTTTAGTTAAGCTTTTTTCTTTTGTGAGTCCTATCACATTATCTGAACTTTTTAGTGACTGTAGATATGACTTCCCACAAGGTCCTCTATAACCCAATTTTAAAGCCCAAGAATAAAACACCAGCTGTAACATATAGGGTCAGCACAAGGCACCAAAATGTGAACCTTATATTTGAAGTCTCCATTCCTACCAGGAAAGTTGCCTTTAGAATCTCTATTTCCTCCCTCTCTGCCCTGAACAGCAGCAGTACAGTTTCAGTTCCACATTTTCATCTTTCAGTGGCACATATTTAGCTGTGAGTCACAATTCCAAGTGAAGAACGAAGTAATTATACTTCCATGTGAATTTGCAGGATGTTTATCTGGTCATAGATGCACAAACGAAAATAATGTATGAGCGTATATATAGAAAACAAGAGTTTTATTGTGGCTTCTTTGAAAGCTTCGAATACATATCAAAAGACAAAAAAGGAAACCAAAAAAGTCTTGATTCCTGCTGACAAATGCTTGTTCTCTCAAGTTTTGAATCCATCAGAGAGAAGGATAAAGAAACATGCCCAACAGTAACTAAATCTCTTAGTTTCATTTTTATTTTAGAGATAAATATATTCCAACCAAATTCACCCAAAACTGAGCTGTAAATGTTTTTAATCAATCAGCATCTAAATAAATAAGATCTGTCAGTGTTAAATACTGAGTTATTCTAAGAATTTACATGATACTTAATATTACTATTTTGGCAGAAATACATTCTTTTGTGTTCATTTCCATTGGCTGAATGTGGATTTTGAAATGGGATCACTTCCTACAGAGCGACTTTTGAGGGTCAGAAATGTGTAAACTACATTCTCAGACCTTTTCTCTTTCCTTGCATTACATAATATTTCCCTTGTGAATAAAGAATCTTCCCAAGGGACTTTTCAGACCCATATTCTGTGATTGCAGCTTCAACTATCCCACGCCCCAGATAAGCAGTATACTCAATATCTGGAAAAAATTATTCCCATTATTAGCTTATGAGACGAGGTAAAGAGAACTTCCGGAAGGGGAAAAAGATGATTCCTAAGTGCTGAACCAGTAATACATTTGTAAGACTTTGAATGGAACAGAGATAGGATATAACTCCTATAGGATATGACATAGAGATTTTGGAAAGGGTCCAGAGGAGGGCGACTAAGATGATCAGGGGGCTGGAGCACCTCCCCTATGAGGACAGGCTGAGGGAGTTGGGCTTGTTCAGCCTGGAGAAAAGAAGGCTGCGGGGTGACCTCATTGTAGCCTATCAATACCTGAAGGGAACCTACACCCAGGAGGGGAGTAAACTCTTCAAAAGGGCTGACAACAGCAGGACTAGGGGAAATGGATCCAAGTTGAAGGAGGGAAGATTTAGGTTGGATGTTAGGGGGAAGTTCTTTACAAGGAGAGTGGTTAGGCCCTGGAACGGGCTGCCCAGGGAGGTTGTGGATGCCCCGTCCTTGGAGGTGTTCAAGGCCAGGTTGGACGGGGTCCTGGACAACCTGATCTAAATGTGTATGTTTGGTGGCTCTGCCAGGCAGTGGGGTTGGAACTACATGATCCTTGAGGTCCCTTCCAACCTGGGTGATTCTGTGATTCTGTGATTCTCTGATAACTCTGTAGGTACCTGCACATTTATAGTTTCAACATAAATTTATTTTATTCACCCAAGTCTCTCTGGACAGAGACACACATAGCTGCTGCTGTGTCGGGTGTGGGATTTTATGGAGCTTCACCATCCTTCTAGAGCACCATCACTACTTGCACATACTGCAGATACAACATTCAGAAACAGAATCTTTTGTTGTAGGAGAGGAAGCAGAAAGCTACAAGCCATCAAGTATGTTTGTGACATCACAACAGTATCCAGAACAACTAAATGTGATGTGATACTGAAAGGAATGTGACTTCAAGTGTCAGCAGGTGATGAATGACTGAGAAACAAAAATTCTGTTGTCATGCATACCATGCATATATCCCCAGCAATAGTTCATGCATGAGGCAAGTGCAATACGCACATCTGACACACGCAAAGAAAAAGCCTCGTTTCAAGAAGTGTCATGTCTGCCTCAAGATATGCTATAGTCACCACAATAAAACACCTTGAGGGGTGGAATGAGCTAGATATGAGTGACTTTTACAGCACCGGAGTCCCCAAGGCTCATCTGTCCGTCACTAATTGGATATTTTAAAAGGCAACAAAAAATACATAAGCAATTATATCCCTTTTTTTTTTGTATTTTTCATTGTGGTTTCAGAATTTATTTAGTATCTGTTTTGAGTGAACAGTATAGATGAGAAAACGAAGGACAAAACCAAATCCTGAGGTACAGTAAACTGCTTAGAAGTTGGCCTTGAGACTTTGGATTCAGGAAAGTTTTTTTCCCAGACCCACCTCAGATTTGCCTTAAGAGTATGACAAAGACCCTTTTGTTGTGTCTCTACAATACCTAGCACAATGGGGCCCTGATTCACAACCGGAGCCTCTAGGCATTGCACAGTCCAAACAAATAACAATAGCTAGCAGCCAAAAACATTGCTGAGAATTGCTTAGTAGGCAATCAAGCTTCTTATAGAAGTGTGTTCTCTGAACATTTATTCAGCTCACACAGCCTGGAGATTCAGAACATTCTTTGTTAAAAAAAAAAATAACAGTTGGAAATATCCCCTTGACCCTGAATTAGGGCCAAGAAGGTGGAAGATATTAGAGCCACTTCTATTTGTGCATTGGAGCACGAAAATGGTCATCAAGGATATGAGTTTGGTGTGTGTTTCACCAAGGAATGCAAAATAATGCCATGTCAATTGTGTAAAATTGCGTACAATGCTCTGAGCAAATACATATCACGACATTTTTACACTGTGTGTCTACTTACTGGTATGGTGCATAATTAAATATGAATGAAAAAGTCTGCTGGTTCAGGCTCTGGGTTGGTACACTGAAAACTTGCAGCTGATTTCTATTTCTGGTACAAGTATTAGCATGTCCCTTGGCAATTCACATCTTTCTTTTCTTTCTTCAACCAAAAATGAAAACAAGTATATTTTTCCTACATGAGGCATAATGAAGATTCCTAACACCATAAAGCACTCAGATGCTGCTGAGATAAGTCTGAAAAAAGTGGAAACCTAAACAGGCCCATGCCTGACCTTTAGGATGAGAACTTAAATTGAGGTTATATACAAAATCATTCTCAGATTGCATTGTTTTTACTGTATTTTGTCTCCTAAATACAGATGGAGATGTTTTTAACAGCATTACATGATTTCAGCAATTTCCCAGCTCCGTTGATTTTTGCCACTAGTTAGAAAAGAACGTGAGTTTTAATGAGTACATATTTTGTGAAAGCTGAGTGATAATACGGACTTCTGAAAAATACGGCTCTTTCTGTGTCCAGGTACACACCCACAGGGAGAGAATCCCAATTACTCTTTCTTGATCATCAGATATACCACACACCAAGCCAAATATAAATGTGCTAGTTAAATTGCACCAGCAGAACCCCTTTCTAATGTACCTTCAGTGCCAGCACAGATGGTGCACAGTTACACTCTGGTTCTTGCACTTCATTTTTGCCAGTGTTTTTCACATGATGAAAATTCTGTCTTGACATTAGATTTTACACCATACCTCTATCTGGAACAAAGCTTCTAAACAAAGTCAATATATTTCATCAGACCAATTAGCAGATATGCTTTCATCTACAACAGCCATTCTGCAAGCTTCTCTTTTGACTCTTTCACATCAAGGACTTGATCTCAGTTACTTCTTGCAGGCAAAAAGATGTTTCAGGAAAATCATTCTGTATTCTACAGCTGCCATCCTTCTGGGCCAAAAACTGAAAATATGGAGAATGCCACCTCCTTACCTTAGATCTGGAGAAACATGGAAAGGCAAATGAGTCAATCAGCCTAATGCCACATAAATTCAGGTACCAAATGGGATGGCAATATCCTTGCTCTAAGAACTACTTTTCACTGCCCTGGCCAAGGAGTTTCTCATGAGAAAATTTATGAGCCTTACTTATCATACTTTCTCAAGAATTTATTTAAGGCATATGGATATGCACACTGTTTTTTTTCCTGTCTTACTGAAAGAGACACCAAAGTTCCAGTTCTTTTCCTAATAATTTACTGCTTTCCCACCCACCCAGCTGTTCTTCCACTAAATTCTTTTACAAAAGAAGTACTACTACTATCTGACATATTACATCTGACATATCAGACTATTATCTGATTTTCTTTTGGAATATTGACCTCTCTACAGCGATATCTCTCCTTTAGATTCTGAAGAGACCGATTCAGGTATTTATTGAAAGCTCACTCAGGTGACTGAGCACTTGAAGAACCTGGTTGTCAGCTGGGTGACATACAAATGCAGTGAGGATAGGAGAGGGGACTTGCAATGGTTTTCCTGTGACACACTGGAGGCTGCACAACTGGGAATTAGAAACCATTTCTGACTTCTGGCAGCATTCCTTTCAGTCATACCAGAGGGAAGAGGGAAAAAAAGCATGAAAAAAGAGCAAGAATCCAACCTATCTCTTTTATGCATCCCACATGCATATAGGTAAAAAATAAGCACACAGCGCAGAAGATAAGCTAGGGTGTGAGGGCACCTTTAGGAGTCTAAAAGAAACAGTATCACTAATGATTTTTTCAAAGTCAGACCAAATTACAACTGTTTACAAAGCTCTTTCTATCTCCCTCATACACTTGGGCTTAACTCCCATCATTTGCAGGACAAGACTTACTTATGCCAGCATCCACAGCTATCTTAATACTTAGTGCAATTCCATTACAAGGACAGGGAGCTCTCAAAAACGAGAAAAGTCTTGAATTGCTCCACCTTTTATCTGAAGACTGCTCCCAAAGAAATGCATTGTGTCATAGAACTGTGCTTCACAGTAGGAGCATAATTATTTTTGCCATTCTAGATAGAAATGAAGATTATCCTTTATCTTTTCTTTTTGAAAAGCATTTTTTCCAGTTCAAAATTGTTGGTGGTTTCTCCTCAGATTAAATTTTAGAACTCTCCAATTTTCGTTCTAGTATTTCCATAAATACATGATAGAATGCATTTAAAAGGTGAAGCATTGGGGTAAATAGGTGCTAAGGTTGAAAGAAGATTAGGAGGTTAAACTTACAAAGTACTTCTGTGTACCTGGGAAAACCTCAGTTCTTAGAAATACCCTATGTTATCCCAGATCTGACCTATCTCAGCAAATATGTTTACTCATGGTGTCAAAAGAGAAGTGTTTGAAGTGCACTGCAAGATGATGCATTGACTTGCTTCATACCATCATTCCAGTTTATAGAATCACTTGACAAGTGCTATATTATCCTGTTTTTGACTTGGATGACCTCCTATTGTTCAGGACTGTTATGAGCTTTTTTGTCATAGAGTGGTATAATCTAATCATAACAAGGAGAAAATACAGGACAGAACAGAAACTGTCCCTTGAAAAAACAGTTGAGGGGCATGCGCAAGTACTGTGTGGCTCGATAAGCATGGAGCAAACACAGTGGCATGTGGTTACTGCAGAAAGAATGCTCTGCTGAATAGATAGCTTTCAGGAGGGCTTAGTCAGAACAAAGAGAGGCAAGATTTGTAAGAAATAACATTTCTACTAAACCTTTTCTCAAACTCTGAACGAAAGACACTTTGAGGGACTAGGTTATGTGGAAACCAATTGCTACCTGAAATTATCCAAAGTATGTGGTATGTGCATGGTAGCAGGAAAGTAATTTTAGCACTGTGCAATGTATAAGAGGAGTAAAAAGGTTTTCGAGGATTTAAGGTAACTACAGGAACGTTTGATTATTTCCAGGCCTTCTAATCAGGTTATAGATCACATTTAACAAGGACGCTTTTCAAATAAGGATAAAATAGGTATTTGCTAATTATCATACTATTGACTCTTCTTCCAAACATTACTTAATTAATTTTCCTAAGCTAACTTTATGATTACCTTACATGGCACAGCATTCTTGAATGCTGTATCATCATATAGTATAATCACAAATCTTTGATTTTTCTCATTTTGAATGCTGATCTGATGAAACTGAATGAAAAGGAGGAATTTGGTAGTATCTTTTCTTCCATGACTATGTCCTGAGGAAGTTTTAAAGAAAGTCTTAAATTATTGATGTAGCATGCTTTCTCTTCTACTCTTTCTTGCATTTCCAACACTCAGAAAACAAAAACCTTCACAGTTCAACATCTGGCCACCATAAAAGAGTTCTGTCAGACCAGCCTAGAACACAGAATTAAATTTCTCGGAGGACTAGACTTAGAAGGTCTAATGCTTAAACAATTAATCTTCTTTTCTTCTCTTTCCTTTTCCTTTTCCTCTTCCTTTTTCTTTTCCTTTTTCTATTTCTACAGAGATGAGGAAATCCTCTGAAGGACTCTAATCCAACTAAACACTTAAGTAGGTGTCCTATTTTAAGCATATGAGTCTCCTTTGTTGATTGGAATAAACAGGTATAGACGAGAGTATGCTTTAAGGCCACACAGGAAAACTGAAAGATCGGGCAGGAATAAGATACAAGACTCTGACTCCTAATAGCATGAATATTCAATCATTATCAATTTTTCTAATGCCTAATAAGCATTTCCTCTTTAGATAATGTGCGTACAAATAATTTGTTACAAGGAAACTGCTTGAGACAGAATAGCATGGGCGTCCCTTCCTACAGCTGTAGAAAGAATATATGTCTCCACTATGCACGTGTTTCTGGTCAATAATCAAGTTCTTCATGTTGTAATGTTCATTCTAAGAGACTTCCTGGGATTAGTACATCTTTTTTTATTTCTGCAATTTTCTTTCCTATTTCTCTCTTCATGTCCAGGCTTTCCTTCTCTTTCCAACCTTATTTTCTATCACTCCTTTGTGCTTCACTTTCAAGGAGAGGAATATACATTTCCTTTCTTCAATTTGAGCTCTTGCATGCTCCTGCTCTTATCAGGACTCTGTTATTCTAACTTCTGTAGTCTGTCTACCTATCATGGCCAAAACCAACTGCAAATCAGAACTCTCTAAAACAGAAGAATAGAATCCATTAATTTTGTGAAAACCCAGCAGCTGAAGAGATGGAAGACACAAGTTAAAAGCTTCCTGAACAAAATATTACTCTGCATATATCACATCTATCAGTTCTGTGTGCCATCCTGGCGCACCAATCTACAGAGCTAGCCAATCCACACAATAGGTGACCAGCATGGCTAACTAAACAGTGCAGCTCCCCAGGCCATAAGGATACCTTGCCCAAAAAGCTAGACAAACCACATAGGTAACCAACCCATACAAGAAGTTGATCTGCACATGTGTATCTTCAAAGCAGCCTCAGAAGATGCTGTCTCTTGCTTATCCTTCAAAGAGGGTAGTGTGCAATAACTTGACAGATTGGGAGAAAAGGGAAAATGGCATGTACTGCAGGAGCTGACAGCCAAAAAAGCAGACTGCTATCTCACATATATAGTACACCCTGATGGTCCTTCTGCTGCCATGTTCCCTTGGCTGCCATGGAGTTCAGCTATGAGTTTGCAGCATGTATATTTCAAATGTGCGCAGCACAGATTTTCTATCTTTGCTTCAGGTGATCTTATTTCTTTCTATTTGCATTTCTGCTTTTCAGAAGCTTTCATGCATCCATCAGTGCCAGCTTATGGGATCAGTTAAAGACTAGCTCTAATTTTTTCTTGATATTTCAGATCACAGATATGAAAATTCATTTAAAAGATCAGTTCTCACATTAATTCTCCTTCATAAATGAAAAACTGAGGCAATAGAAGACCACAAAAACAAAACAAAATAAACAAACAAAAAACAACAAAGAAAACAACCCAACATTAGACAACGGGTCACTTCAGGTTGAAGTGAATATTGAGATATTCTATTTATTTTTCATATGTATGGTAGAACTTGTTTTTCATGTATGCCATAGAATCTGTATTGTGTACGTTGCAAGTTTTGTTGTTTTTTTTTTTTTTCTTCCTGGTAATGGGGAATCTGTGTTATTTGCTCATTGCAAAACTTGTTCCACAGGTATGTTGTGAAATTTTATTGGGCGTTTTACAGTTTGTGATTCATGTCATGTAAATGTCGTTCAGTTCAGCTTTGTGTTTTACTGATTTATGAGTACTGTGTGAATGTGATTTGTTGTTTGATTTTCCTGGGATACAACTATAATAATATTACCATTAAAAAGTCAACACCAACTTATACTTTTGACTGACCCTGCAATAGTTTTTAAGTCACAAATTATATCTCTGGGTATGCTTTAACATCTAATACAATAAATAACACCAAAGCTCGGCCGTCTTAAATAGGTTTTTATGCAATAAAATTTACTAGAATGAGATCATACTTGCCATTATCAGAAATTTGTATGCATTTTTGATACTGTAACTGGAGTCACTCCATCAATTATCTAATTATTAGATGTTTTTAATGGGCAAGTGACCAGTGTTTGTAGATTTGACATAACAAATTGACATATGCAGTCCAAGCTTTATCTGACTGAGCATATAGACCAACAATATGTTTGGGCTAAGATACTGTCAAATTCAGTAGCTACCAAATTATAAGTGAAAGTAAAAGCATCTGCTTCTCTCCATAAACATTCAGGACTGTATTCATTTTCAAGAGTAAATCATGCCAGTTAACTCCAGGCCTCCCCTGGTCCTCTTCCATTCATAACAACAGTGGTTACTAAAGAAAATTTACACCATTTTGTAGTTCAGGGTGAAATATGCACAGTAGGAGCTCTTAAATTGTAAAGCGGAATGAATTAAATATACCTAGCTAAAACTTTTACTTGCCTTTGATTATGCCTGTGCATAGAGTGAGACAGGATAATGCAGTGTCTGATGCACAAACTCAGATGTGAATGATCCAAATCGTTTACTACAAGTTCTCACATCACTTTTATACCTTCACAAATTTTCTTTTTTTAGCTTTATCATCCACCCCTACAACTTTCCCATCCACCTTTACATGTCAACAGAGCATTCTACAAAACACTCTTCACACAGGCTCTTATCCAATCAAAGCCGTGAGACATTCTTTCTTCTTCTAGAGATGTCCTTGGTTCTCATGTTGTTTATCTTGCTCCACAGCTTCTGCTCTGAACAGTTTTTCTTGTATTCCCATACAATAAGGCATGACATCTGTCCTTCTTTTCTATAGTCCTAAGCTAATCTAAGTTTTAGGTAAACAAAGCTTTTATTTAAAAATTGCCATACTTTCATTATTTTGTGTTAAATAATGCCAGATGTTGAATTAGCAGTTGTTTCAGTTTTGTAGGCATTTTATACCTTTGATCAAAGTATCCTAACCCTAATATAATTAATGTCTTTCCTCTTCACCACTTCACCACTTCACTTGAAGGCATGTGCTTGTAAAAGAGCCATTTTACCAGGCTCACTGAAACTACAGCCCGTTATTGTAGGAGATGGACCACTTCACAAATGCAAACTATTGCAGCTATTTCTCATGTCTGCAATGGTTTCTACATTGCTTGGTTCCAACTGGAGCCAAAGAGGAGCACCAAAACAGTAGAGAAAATGCTTTCTTTGTAGTATATTTGGCTATACACAAATACTTATTTTAAGAGCATCAAGCTTTTTGGAAAAGCACCGAAGCTATTGTGTTCTGCTTTACCAAAAATCACAGCATATTTCCTTGAGGTTTGTCTACTGCTGTGCTACTAACAAAATGTTAATTTATATGGAGAAAAATGAAGATACGTATGTATCACGGAGTTGACTAGATCAATCTATGTCCGTGACAGGGGCGACAGGCCTCTGCCCTCCCCCCCCACCCCAGTCTCACATTAGTTAGTTCCCAAGGGAACTAACTTCCCTTCCAGAAATTAAAATGTACTTGCAGAAATCAGTTTTCTTAGAATAAATCACACTGAAGTGTCTCAGTGAGAGACTTCAGAGATGGTTCAAAGGAGGCAGATCAAAGCAAATATCTCTTCTGTGGCATCCTGGTATCTCCTTTGCACTAGTATCACTGAGTAGGCAGTCTTTGCTCAGCATTTAGAGAAGTACTGAAATCTGGATATTGACTTAAGAAAGAGCTCCTGACTCACAAACAGAAGAGAGGGAAAAATGATCACTACATGAAAGCACTAATTTGGAAAAAAGAAAAAAAAAAAAAAGAACGTATTTCATGACTTCAGAAATCTAACTCTTCAGAACTTTCTTGCCTATTAATGCCAGCCTTTGAATTCCCATTCCTGGGAAGAGGGGCTGCCAGCAACTCACCAGGAACCTTGTGCTTCCCTAGGCTCTGCCAGCTCACAGCAGGCAGGAAGCCATCCATGCTGGGCTGCCTGAAACATGACTGCTTCAGGTCAGTAGGCATTTGACTTGCACATACCTGAAGGAATGTGCACAGCATTACAATCACTTCTCCCCAGTAAGACTTGAGTGTGTTTTTCTCCACACACACACATTCCCACAGAGACGTAACTTGTCAACCTCTACTTCAGTATGCACGTAAGATCTGTTGCCAATATGTGAGAGATGATTTGTGAGTTACTGGCAGAAAATGTTGTTTCTGTATCACGTACTCACATATGCATATTGCACGGAAACTTACACAGATGAATAGCAACATTCTGTCAGAATCCCTTTTCCAGATTCCAACCAATTTTGGAGAGGAGAGGAGAGGAGAGGAGAGGAGAGGAGAGGAGAGGAGAGGAGAGGAGAGGAGAGGAGAGGAGAGGAGAGGAGAGGAGAGGAGAGGAGAGGAGAGGAGAGGAGAGGAGAGGAGAGGAGAGGAGAGGAGAGGAGAGGAGAGGAGAGAAAAGAAGAGAAAAGAAGAGAAAAGAAGAGAAAAGAAGAGAAAAGAAAAGAAAAGAAAAGAAAAGAAAAGAAAAGAAAAGAAAAGAAAAGAAAAGAAAAGAAAAGAAAAGAAAAGAAAAGAAAAGAAAAGAAAAGAAAAGAAAAGAAAAGAAAAGAAAAGAAAAGAAAAGAAAAAAAGAGGGAAGGGGAGGGAAGGGGAGGGAAGGGAAAAGTAATTATCTTCAAAAGGATCCCCTGGAGTTCAAGCATATCTTAGACAAGCATCTGTTGTTCACCTTGGAAGGGGGGAAACTAACTTAAAGTCTGACCAGTTGAAGTATGAATAAGTTTAATTTTGTGCAGGTTTAACCCAAGAAACAGAATTTTTTTTGTGGCTTTGTTTCTTTTCTCCATACTAATGGAGGATAATACTAAGGAAGGAAAAAAAATAAATCAGTTCTCTAGAGGCAATCATTTAATCAAGTACAGCTTGTTAGGAAATTCCCAGTTAAATAGGGCTTCATGTGAAAATCTCTGCTTGTTGAAACTGAAATTCTTCTTAAAACTCGGATTTCAATAAAAGCTTCCCTCCAAGTTTGAAACTGTGATCAAAACCAGAGAGCGTGTATTCTCAATATAGGTATCTGGCTGATAAGCAGTGCTTTTAGGCAGTGTTAGAGATTTGGACTCAGTCCTTTTTGTGTCTGACTCTGGTCAGACACTTGAATGTTGCCCTGACATGCATGCTTCTTGTTGTCCTTTTTGCCGGAATACCAGTTATTTTATGAGCATTGTCTTCTATTCTTGTTTTGTCTATAATTGAACATATTTTTCTGATATTGGCGAGAAATAAATATAGGAACTTTCAATGGTAATTATTTTGTCATTTCTCTGAATAGGACCATTTCAAGCATAGACTTCATCAGAGGAAACCATTGTTTTGATTCAACTGAAGAAACTATTGTTTAGTCAGCAAATGGATAATTATATTCTAATTAATCAGACTAACCTTTAATCTGAAAAGGATTTGCTTTAGAATAGAAAAGTATTGGGAAATAAAGTCAACTTCCTCCCGGCCCGAAGTTCTATATTTTTCTCAAACTGAACCAGAAATAATTCATTTTAAAAGTTCAGGAATAGCTGGTGAACTCTTGTTCCTTCCAGCTTTTCTGTGTTGTGTCTACACTTCTGGATTCCAGATAAATCTGGAAACAAATGTGAAATAATGGTCTCATGGCATTTTGGCAGGAACTTCTGGAAACCTCACAAAACAGATATTTTTTCCAGACTGAAAGCTGATTTTAAAACAGCATTACTTCAGCTATTTAAGAAACACATTCTTTCTCTTGGAAAACTGAATGCTTCATGTGCTGATAGACCTGATTAAAAAGCATTTTCATTTTCAAAGACAGCAACAAAGTACTGAGGAACATAGCAAGAATCATGAAAAATTCTGATGAGACAAATCTGAAGCCAGAATGTTATACACTGATCTAACTCAGTACTGAGGATATTGTGATACAGAACTGGAACTTACATTATGAACTTACTTCTTGTATGAAAAGTAAATTTTACCTCCCCCCTTCCCAAGTCTAGATTTATTCATCCAGCTATCTGTAACATGCATATTGACAGTACACATAAAACTTTATTAGTTGTCAATGTAGGATAGTCTTGTGTAGAATCTATGTTTCCTCATGCAAAGTTGGCTTAAAAAAAAAAATGTATCAAGGAGGTTACTTTGTAGGGTGAGACAGCATTTTTGACTAAGAACTTCAGAGTGGAAGGGGTAGTTATGTGGTTATTAACATTTCCTAAAACAAGAATGAGACAGAAGGGCCTCACATTCTGCTATCTGCCCATCATGGCTGCCCTTAGTTCTAGAGATGTGGAATGAAGGTAAGTTAAATTTAACTTACTTTCCTGGTGAATTTGCCAGGTGAACAAAGCAAATAATTTATACTCTATACTTCACATTACCAGGTGCATATTCAACACATAAATGATGGAGTTCCACGTATTCTCACATCAAAGAGCCTTAAGCATGTGTATTTTTACCAGTGCACATTATTTATTTCGGTAAATGAATACATGAATTTGCAAAGTACATTTTGACATGTATAACACCATGAATTTCCATTGATTTCATTATTGTCTGTTGTCTTTGCCTGAGTTAAAGCACCTGGTGAAATCATGGCTTTGCTGAAGGTGAGGAGAATTTGGTCTGGCTCTGTGCTGAATGAACATGATGTTCTCATAAGATTGCACCTTTTTTTTCCAAAAAATTTCCCACTACTTTATTTCTGAGTATTTAAACACACTAAGATTGATTTGACCCTGCTTCTTACAGGGTCCCTAAATATTATGCAATGGTGACACTAATCAGTATCAAAGTTCTGCTCTGTGCTACTGATCATTCATTCTTTCACTGTGTTTATACAAAAAAACTCAATCACAGAAGGTCTGAATGGGGGGAAAACATTTGCATATCCCTAGCAAAGGATCCCACATGGCATCCCTTCAGTGCAGTACCACAGCTCACTTCACATGGTCACTTCAGACAAAATCATCAAATTGGAAAATCACTGCTGGGACTCAACACACTGAACTTCAGGTTCAGGAAATGCTGGGGGATCCAGAACTACTCCTAGCTTCTCGCAAGAACATGTTCAAAACTAAGAGTCTTCCTGAGCAAGAGAACAGAAAATTAGAAAATTAAATCAGAATCAGGCTTCACTGTAAACTAAGCAGCTTCACATTTTTAAGCAGCGCAAAACAAAACTTCACTACCTGTTTTCAGGAAGTCAGGTATCAGCTAAAACTTTGAGTTTTACATACAAGTGTTTGATCTGATGTCCACTTTTCAAGTGGCGGTACTGGAGAACAATCTACACTTTCTGAAGTGTTCAAAAGGACGTACCTGCTGCTCTAATGGAGAAAAAGCACAAGGTCATCCATGCCTTTATAGTTCTTATTAGGAAAAACATATGTGTGTGAGTGACATAAATGCATCTCTGTTTACATGTATAACATGGCTATACGTGCTGATATGCTGATCACAGACAATGTGTCCCAAGAAACAGCAGAGATAGGCTGCAGACCTCAAGGACCCTAATAATCAATAATCCATAAACAGATGCAAGTGCTACAGTTTGCTGAAGGAAGTTGCTGAAATTATTATTTATGCTGAACGCTCACCTAACAATAATCTCCTACGGGCAGCATTTGCAGAAGTGGTAGAGGTGCTTGGACAAAAACAGGTACCCTAAAATTCTGTACAGGCTGTTAACTTTTAATTTCTGCAGCAAAATTTCACCCATGCTATCCAACACAAGAACATAGGTGTACACAGATCTGAGAACACAAGCACATTTCTGATTAAAAAAATGGATACAATTATTCACCCTCCTTTTGGGCAAATAAACATGCTCATAGATAGGAATAGAGAACTGCTGACCTATAGTGCAGGGCTGGGAAAGGGAAGCCTAGTGCCCTAGAAAAGCCAGTGAAGACTCTCTTCTCTGAATCACACTGGCAAAGGGATCACTACTCCTCCCAAATCAGCATGGTCATCTTTTCCTAGTGAGGTATAACAGCAAAGACCACTTAACCACTCACTCCTACCTGTATAGGAGTTTTTCCTACCCATACCCTCATCCCAAAATTACTTACTGTCTAGCTTCTGCATTTTACCTTTCCTATCAGCACCCAAGTCAGGCTCTTCCCATAAACAAGTAAATAAATGATGCAATAAGGTTGTGATATGATGCAACACAAAATTTTGATTAATCTTTCTATTTTACTATGTCCTACACCTGCCACCAGTGACAACTATCTGTAACCATTTCCCTGTCCCTTCTCTCTTCACAGTGAACTGGTGACGTGACTTCCTGATGCCCTTTTGCAAGAAGAGACTAAACGTAAAGAAGACATCCAAAAGTAACAAATCCCTTAAAAAAAAAAAAAAAAAAAAAAAAGCCTCTTGATTTGGGTTGCTGCCCTACAGAGCTTCTGGCTGCAATTACTTTCTCTGTGGTGTGGAGGAAGGGAGAGCTCACTGCAAGGGATCTCTGCAGGCAGTCTAATTTTTGGCCTAGAACAAGCAGTGACAGCTGCCACGTGCCTGCCTGATGCCCAGGTGTACAAAGCATGATCAGGAGACACACTTGGTCGGGAGAAAATAAAAAAAAAAAGAGATTGTTTATTGTGTCCACAGAGCAGAATGGAGTGTGAGGACTTTGTTCCTGACCTCTGGGTCAATATCCATAGGTTGCCTCAGCTGAAGCATTTCAGTTAAGTTCTGAGATTAGTTTTTTTCCACACAAATAGTTTTAAGGCAGTTTCAAATGAAGGGGTTTGTTTTGTTGGCCTATCCAATGGATCTGAGAATGGTTTTGTACTAAGATATAGTTTGTGTCTCTCAGGGCTTTCTGTGTTCTTAAACCCCCCCCCCCCCCCCCCCCATCAAAACAGAAGACAGAAGCTTGAATTCTGTGATAATCACATGGCTCCAGCAGCTGGGGCCCTTGGCTCTGGTGTTCGTGATTTAATCCACCTCTGCATAGTGATTTTTATGGGAACTGTCTTCATGGCTAACGCTCAGTCCTTAAAAAATAGACAGAACATTCTCTCATTAGAGCACATTCCTTCAGAGAAACTGTGGGAGGAAAGACATTAACAGAAGACTGTGTATCCAGAAGCAATTAAGGCAATATCCTAAATTATTTAATTCACAGGGTTCTTTGCTGCTAACACAAACGGACCTGGGATTCCAGTCCAAATTTCCATTTCATTTTTCCTTTTCTATTCTCTTCAAGCAAGTATGTACATCAGAATACCTTTCTAGAGGTGTACTGGGCTTTTTAACGTTAAAAGGGATACAAGGAGCTATACGGTCTGCATGAGTCAAGGATGCAATGCACATAGGTCACTCTGATAATAATGCCTCCTACTTATTTACACAGGAATTACAACAGATACAAAGAACACAACAACATTATTTCATAGAGCAAATTCTCAGCTGCAAAACACTATTTTTTCAACACAGTCACCATTAGCTGTGCCTTTTCACCATCTGTGAATAAAAGCCCACATGCTGTGCTCGTAAAATTCTGTGCTAGAGGAGGTGACCCACTGTTACCACCGCTGAAATGCAACACCCACCACCTCACTGTGCTGACATCCACTGTTTGGTCTCCATAAACATTCAGGAAGCACCAATGCTTCCTGTGGGTGCAATTTTTTCCATATGGAGTAATTCAGTGACATACCATTTCTTCATTCATGCTCCTGTTCCAGACGGCACTCTATTAGACTGCCTCTCTGTTGCCATTTGTCACTCAGCAACAATATGTAAGAGAATGTTGGTGGGAAGGTTCAACCTCTACTGCTATATCACTGACATCTGCCTCTGATGTCGTGGGCCAACATAATAAAATTGAAAGCATTACTTTTGGAGCAGCGTAATTCTGAGGTTCTCTGCACATATATTAAAAGTTAGGTGACAGATAGTGTCTTTTAGTATTTCAGTCTCACCAGAATCACAGAGCTTTTTACATCTCAGAACTTCCTACAGAATAACTTTTTCTGTGGGTGTATAAAGTAAGAAATTGTGGTTTTTGTCCCACCTGCTGGTTGTTTATAAGGTTATAACAAATTGCCAAATATAAAAATGTCAGTAGTTGTGTCTGTTCAGACTTCATCATCTATGACTATTCTGGTCCCTTTGAGCTGTTTTCCAATTCTTAAAGCAGCTTAGATGTTAGGACAACTCCTAAATGATCCTATTTTTCTTCTATACTAGAACTGTGTTGTCTCAGAGAATTTGTACCCTTCTACTCCATCATTAAAACTTTTTTACAACATGACTTTCTTTAGTAATAAAATCTGTAAATAATTTTGAGATTTTCTTCATAAAAATATGTTACTACCATGTTGTGCTTTAGCAAGGAATTCTACATTTTAGTATTTTCCCTCCAGGTTTCAGATCCTGTAATGGCACACATGACTTTCTCAGTATCTGCTTGCCTGTTCTACGACACAGCCACACATCAGAATCTGCAATAGGTCTCTTATTTCATATTTGAATTTTCAGTAGTACGTTGGGCAAAACAGTTGTCTACTGACTAGAAGAAGAGAGTTTATAATTGACTTTTCTATCACTTGTTTATCAGAGCTGCTTTCTTAACAACAGGATGAACTGACCTGTAAATACGAGTGATAATATTTGGGTGGTGTTTGAAAGACACGTTTACATTGGTTTAGGTTATCAGAGGAACAGCAATTCAGCTTTCCCAAAATAATGTTTCTTTCAATATGTTCCAGGATAGGAACTATGCAACAGATTGCACAAATTTCAAAGAGTTCATGGAAACTGGTGTTACATTCAACAACTGGACAGAAAGTAGTATCTACTTTTACTGTCACCATACTCTATCTTCATTTCAAAGGATTTCTCTTGAGGAGAAATCAAGCTGGGGCTTGTAACTATCATAAGTTCACTGTGAGAAGCGCTAATAGAAGAAATATCTTACAAGAGACAATATTTACCCTAAGGCCTATTGTAGTCTCTTCACAATTCCCTTTATCTAGTTACAGCCAAATTTTTTCAAGGTTGCCCAAGGTACATGATACCTAGGATAAAATAAATGGTCTCCACCCAGGAGGTAATAGGTAATAGGTAAGTAAAATTTCTGAAATTTCAACTAAACATCTTCCATTTGAGCAGCCTGTAAGTAGAAAGCGTTGTTTAGAAATCACACCAGTTTTCATGATTAATACCTTAAAAAAGTAAAAGAAAAACACTCCAATTTCTTCTTTTAAATGGGGCAAATGCATCTGTAAAGAGTTCTCTATTGTTAGATTTAAGAAATAGAATCCTGGATGTTACATTTTGCCCATGTTTACATTTTGATACAGATAAGAAAAAATGGCAAAATAGAAACAAATCCCATGCCATTTCATCTGCAATCTCAAACTATACACAAGAAACCCAAAATATCATATCTTTATTGGCTGCGTAAAGTAGCTAAGAACAGATCAGTCTTGCTTCCACACAGAACAATGGTAGCATTCCCATCAACTCCCATGGAAAAAGGGCTAATACACTCCAGGAATTTAGAGGAATTTCTTGGAACGACTTCCCATGTCAGGAGCTCATTAACTGTTCTTAACTGTAAATGAGTTAGGCATTTCAGGAACAGCGCTCCCTTTCATCCTTATTAAATTTTGTAAAATTGCTGGTAATATTTCCTTCAGAACTTAGGAACTCTGTTTAAAATCACTTATTATATAATATGCCACCATTGAGAACAATATAAAGTTTGTCACTCTCTAGTGGCTGGAAAACTGACTTTGCATCATTGATATTTCCTAAGATTTATATTTTTAAAGCTTGTATTTGGCTTACCATTATACATTTCATTAGGAAAGTGTTTGATTTGCTCCAGATGCATATGATAGAACTTCATGTGTATATAAACATTTTTATTTAACTTGTGCAAATGTTAAAGGTTTGACTCTGAGAACATTAATTCAGCATAGTGGTTACCCTAGGTAACTGCTTTAATTGTCATCTATAGGCCACAAAGTGGTATGGGACCCTCTCACTTCACAGGAAGTGTGAATTTATACAGATTTAGGAGGAAAATATTCTAATGGATAAAGCCACTACATTTGGAGACTCAATGAAGTTGAATGCCAGGTCAATCATAAGTTCCTTACAGATTCTTCTATGCACCACTCTTTGATTCCCTTTTTAGCATTTGTCTGCATTCCAGCTGTATAAATGATAAGAGTGCTGCTGTGCATAGTCAAGACAAGTTTCAGGAGCTGCACAAGATCAGTGCTGAACTAAGAACACATTCCTGTTTGTACAGGCAGCAGTCATGATTTGAAAAAGGTCAAGAAGGGAACACAGAACTCTCTCTCTCACTGTCCAGGACACTGTGCCAGGGACCTTGGGTTCCTTTCAGGAGTGTTTTTTCTCCCATATTGTCCATTTGGACATTACTGAGGAAGGGTCCAAATGAGACCACCCTTCCAAGCAAGTGCTTCCAAGCAGCAGGAACCCAATTCATTTTAAACTAAAGCTAATGAAACGTTAATGGCAAGAGCTGACTTCCCCATGCTCAACGAGAGGATGACACTTGTGCCAGGGCTGGGCTCCAGATCTCCTCATCAAATGAGGCCGGGCTGCAAGGCCTGTGAGATGTGGGAAACAACATCCCAGTGGCTTTTGCTAACCCTTCTGGACCTACAGGTGCATTTTATGAGACTCAGTAGTCCAGTCTGATGGCTACGCTGAAGTTCCAAATTTCCAGTGAAACCATTTGTTACTTTTCAACTTATTGCAAAGATAATATAGACAGTTTCCAGGTTTCTTGTGGGTTTTTGTTTTCCTCCCCACTCCATAAAAATATTTTATTATTTCATGTTCCAAAAGGTGCACAAATACCCGCAAGTTGAGAATAATAATCTTTAAAACATGACATAAGAACTTGCTTTTGTCGACTCAGAATATGGCTATGGCTTGTGCTTAAGCATAAATCTGTTTCTTTTAAGAGTGGATCTATAAGACTTGAACCCAACATTTCTTGAAGCTGCTGATTCCTAAAGAAATCCATATATAGCTCTTATGAGGCACACTATTTGACAGAAATTGCATTGCATGACCTCTGAAATGGACATTCTGTCTTTTGCACATTTTATTTTTTATATAAATGCAAGTGTAAGGAATATGGGATGCAGCACTAGGGATGTGGAAAGGGCCTGTTCACATGGAGGAAAAAGATATCAGTATCCCAGGCTGAGAGGCAGAATATAAGATGCAGTCCTGTCTGCTTGTGACTGTGAGAGGTGATGCAGCACTTGGGAAACATGGCAGGAAGCCAAACATCAGGCAAGTCCTGGAAGTCTGGGCAGCAAAAAGATAAAGATTGCAGTGTACTGGATATAATCTAAATGATACATCTAAATGATGTATAACATGTATACATCTAGCCTTATCTCAGCTGTAATTCACGTCAAGAGAGCACTTATACAACTGTTTGCCCTCCCATTCCTGGCAAATCCCAAACTTCTGCAAGGTGAAGAGAGGTCCTAGCACGCCAGAAACACAGGACTGGATCCACATTTGCAAAATATGCAGAACTGTGTTGCTGTGAAGTGTATCATTTCCCTAAACGGCAAGTGACCAAATATTGCGGAACATGGTCTTGAATCACTTTCCCTTTGTTCCACTCAGAATGAAATTTGCAGTAATTTATATACCTTTCTGCAATATTCAGCAATAAAGGAGACCCCTGAGCCATTGCAGACCAATGTATTTCCCCTCAACTAAATCAGCCGTTATGAGCATTTGTCTGTATGATGGGCAATGATGTGGAAAAAGTCAAAAGTAATATTGAAAGGAGAGGAAAAACTGTCAGCTGTAGCATAGCTGATAAAGTAACATTCAGGAAACCTTTTCAGGTGCTTAAAAGAGCCAAGGAGGTACTCTGATGTGTTCTAATACATAGCAGAGACCTATTTTATAATCTAATCGAATTTGATGGAGCTATTCAGCTTACTTTGGGCTAGGCACAATAGTATATCTCACAGAAAGCAGCATCTGGCTCAATATGATAGAACTCCCACCATAAAAAATAATTTAATGAATGCCCACTACTCCCAGAGGCACTTAAATTACATAAGCGGATTAAGGCACATTTAAACCTGTTAGTGCACCGGTCCTGAAATGCTGTTACAAACTGGCTGCTGAAAAGTCTGCAAAAGTAGAGCTTCACAGACGCCAGACTTCTGACTGCACTGGGTTTTAATAATCTCACCATCCCACTTGTCATTTGTGGAACAGGGTGCTTCTGGCAGGGAGAGCTTGTGCTGAAAGGATGGAGCTCACAGCCAGCAATAAGAGGACAGCCAGAGACACCGGCCTCATATGTCACTTTTCAACCAAAAGAGCATGAAACAGTCTTCATAAAGAGTGAGCCAGACTCTCAGCTGATGTAGATCACTACAGCTCCATTGACATCAGCTGGAGTCTTTCCATGTTCACATCATGTGAGAACAGCATGCTGCGTTTCTTCAGCTACCTTAAAAATACTTTGTTCTTTGCTGTAATTCAACTCTACTGAAATTACCACTAGATCATTTTACATCCCCACTATTGAATTAAAAGTAATTTTGAAGAGAACAGATATAAAACACTCTACAGAAAGCATAAAAAAGCATAAACCACTACATCCACAGAAAAGTAGATTTAGGAATAGATATGAGGATAGATGAGATGTTTTCTTCTGACAAAAATCATCCTCAGATCTGGGGACAGATCTCATAATATCGTAATAATATTATGCAATGCAGCTATACTTTTGTTATTTTAGGCTGCTTATGTCTGGGTATAACACGGAGCCTTACAGTACCCCTCAACAGCTTTAATCTATGTGCATCCAAGCCCACGTTGCCAAATCTGGCAGCCAGATGCTGTACACCTGAATCACTGGTGTGATTCTTGCCCTACACGTGACTGGATTTAGGAGCTGACCAGTGGTTTCCTAGGCCTGCAGTTCAGACTACTGAGTTGCAGTGGACAACTTTGTCACCAGCCTTTCTGCATTACTGACTACTTTTGCATACTGACATTGCATAAATTTTGAACTTTCTCCCAGCCCCAGGTTTAGCTCTCATGGTATTTTACAGCCTGTGAAAGCTAATTATACCCCACATCTAGACAGACATACAGAGGAAATACTGACATCAGAAAACGTCTCATGAACATTCTCCAAACACTTTAAAAGAAATGATTGGAAGGGAGAATCAAAATAAACTTTCCTGCAAAAGAAAAAAAAAAGTGCATTCTTCTGGAACAGTGCAATAGATATGTAACAGAAGAAACGATAACAGAAATATGAAGCAGTTTCATTAAACATGCCACTGTCATAGCTTCTACTGTGAAATAGGTATCACAGCTCTTCTATTATTAGATTCTATTATCTATTCTATTATTCTCGCTGGCATTGTTATTCCCTCTTAGTATACTTGTGTGATCAACAGAAAATCAGGGGAGCCACAAAATATGTCCAAAATACTGATTGGCTACACTTACATATTTCTAAACATGTTTAACACCCTTTATCTGAACTTCAGATTAACAATTCTTGCCAAGTCATGCGGTTAGTTTTGAAAAACAATTATATGCAGTCACTCTCTTAAATTGTGACAGGGTTTGGCAAACAGGAAAAGAGAAAATATCTGAGGGACAGAAATTTCCAGGAAAACTTTCAAATGTGTAGCCTCATTACCATTCCAGTTTCTAATGATAAAGGTAAAGTACATTGATTCTCATTCCTGTGCTGTTCTGCACCAAAAATATTTTTAATGGAATAGAATTAAAGAAATTTAGTGCAAAATGAAAAAGATACTTCCCTCATCAGTATGTTTCTGGAGTGTGCAATTTCAGATCTTATGAACTCAGAGCATGAAAAGATTTTTTTTTACTAGCTGTCTCGATTTAAGTAGCACCTATGAAGTGCTATGAGACAGGATTTAGATCAGGGTGAAATGCATATGTGGTTATAGATGACATCCTCATTTACAAAAAAAAGGAGAAAACTATTGGAGAAGACATAAATCTGAAACAGGGTTAGGATTTTTACTGGAACTCTTTTGGGAATCTAAGCAGACCATGAGGTTGGCCTCCAGGTTAGATCCCTGATAGAACAAGTCTCTAGTGCAGATAGAGTGAACAGATGGTCACCTTTTCAGATCCTGCCTCCCTTTCACCCCTCTTCCTGAGCACTGCAACCACTGCTATTTGCAAAACCTTTCTATGACCCATCTTTGCCTTCCTCTACCCCCAAATCTGAGGGATGATGGAATTGGACAAGTGCAATAGTGCTACTCTGTGAACATGCATTTTACAAGTGACATACTAGGAAATCTAAATGAAAACTGTTCTTACCTCTCAGTACTTTTTACTACTTTCTCTATGTAAATATGTTCAAGTATAAACTTCCTTTCTGAAAAACATGTGAAATACTAAATGATGGGGACAAAGGAAAAACTTCTCCCAACTTATAACACAGTCAGTTGTTCCACATCTTGTTTCAGGTATGCTCAAAAGTACCTGAGACAGATTACTGAAAACCAGAAAGAAAACACTCATGCCACCAACTTCTGTAATTCTGCCCTCTAAAGAGAGGGTTAATAACTGCTCATAAACTGTTGTTTCAGCGAATCACCAAAGATCAGGGATGAAATCCAGTTCTCTTTTCCAAAGAAGCCACATCAATGAACTGTGGACCAAAGGCATAGAGATGTGACATGGGTTTTGCCTTTCCCTGAAGCCTCAGGCATTCAGAATGAACGTGATGGATCATCATTTGAAATTTTGCAATTGCTGGTATTGAGTAAAATGCAGAACTGTACTGGAGGGGTGAGAGGGAAGAGACAGAATTTATACTTTTTTTTTTCTTGTATTTGCAACAGACGAGTGGACCTATGGAAAAAAAATGCAAAAATGGTACTGAGCTTATGAGAAAGGTAAATGTACTTTGTAAATCTTCGAATCACTGTCTATTCAAAGGAGAAAAAATGAAGCGTTCTGATTTAGTTCTAGGTCCTTGGTAAAAAGCACAACTAACAACTCAAAAATATAGACATCAGCAGTACTTTGGTTTCTCTTACTTTAGGGATTTCATCGTCCTAACAGCTCATCATGGACTCTGATATGACTTGCAAGAGAGAAATTGAAAAGTGAAAATAGCTCCCTTCTAATCCCCCATTTTCAAAATCTCACCCAAGAGAGAGAAATTTAGAAAAAAAAGTAAATTAAAACTAAAATTCTCTTCAATTCCTCCTTAGATGTGAATTTCCTCTTCAATCCAATGTACCTTTGCATTGCAATGCTTCTATATGTTCCCTCACACCAGACAAGCTAAGCAGTTCAGTAGAATGAGGACGAGTGATTCTGTGATCTCGCTCAAGTGTGAAATCTGCAGCATTATTAAAATATCCTGCTGCAGGTTCAAAATAAACTAATAAGATACCAAAACATCACAGTTAAATGCAGATCTTAAAAAATATATATATATCTGCAAAATAAAGATCTGCAAGCAGTTTTTAAAGGCCATCTAGTTTCTGCCAAAAGTAGGAGCATATATATTAATAAGAACACAGTGAATGTTACTAGCACTGCTACATTTACATTAAACAGTTTTTCTTTTACAGCCTTTTGAATAGCAAGACATGGCATTTTTGCCTTTGAAGAAATGAAAGAGAAGGAAAATTTACAACATGGAAAGATGCTTGTGGGAACAGCAGACACAGTAGGAACAGATGTTGATGTATAACTTTGTCTAATCACAGTTTGGCTGACTGATTCTTACTAAAGAATCAAAGAATCACAAGGTTGGAAATGACTTTCAAGATCATCTAGTCCAACCGTCCTCCCACTACCACTGCTACCACAAGCCTCTAAACCATATCTTACAGCTCCTCATCCAGACGCCTCTTGAACACTGCTAGGGATGCCGACTCCACCATCTCCCTGGGCAGGTAATTCCAGCGCCTGACCACTCTCTGAGAGACAAAGTTCTTCCTCATGTCTAACCTAAACCTCCTCTAGTACAACTTGGTTTCCTTGGGTCCTGATTGTTGCCTGGGAGAAGAGGGCAAACCCCTCCTCATCACAGCCTCCCTTCAGGAAGTTGTAGAGAGCAATGAGGTCTCCTCTGAGCCTCCTCTTTTCCAGACTAAACAGGCACTGCTCGCGAGGTCCAATTCATGTTTAAGGTTGAAATCCTTACTTTTTTTTGCCTTTTTTTTTTCTTTTTTTTTTTTTTTCTTTTTTTTTTTTTTTTTTTCCCCTCCCCTCAGGTGAATAAAGACGTGCAAAGGGATGTTTGGGAATTCTCTTTTTCATGCTAAGCCTTTCTCAGTACTTGCCAGGGTTTTTTGGGCAACACCGCAGAAATGAAGTAGCACTAGTTTCTCCCAAAAAACTCTTAGGCCTCACTGTGGGGTCAGCAATGACAACTGCACATCTCATCTCCCTCTGCCTCAATACCCATAAGTTATTTAACCACATGCAGGGAGATAGAAAAGGCCAAACTTGAGGACAGATCTAAGGTAGTAGGTACCAGAGCCTTACTGAGGAGCAGTGGAGGTATATTTGTGGGACATGGCTCTCGGGTGAATGACTGAAAACCAGTGCAGACCATATGAGGCCGCTACAGGATTTCCTTAATGAGAGATGCGTCTTCCAGCTCTAA
The DNA here is from genome assembly GCF_023343835.1 of Lagopus muta. NCBI lineage: Eukaryota > Metazoa > Chordata > Aves > Galliformes > Phasianidae > Lagopus > Lagopus muta. Next base: position 40,473,534 of record NC_064438.1, read on the forward strand.
CAGACTACGGAAATTTTTATGAGTTGTTTTAGGCAAACCTTATGGACGTACTATCCTCACATACTGCTGTAACTTGTCCACCTATTTAGAACATGCCCTGAAAATATTTCAGTAACTGTCTGCTGTAGGATAAATTCTGGCACTTGTTCTTACATCATCTTTAGCACATAAGGCAGGGAGGATCTAGTTACACGTTTTGAAAAAAGGATAAACAATAGAATTCTGAAAATTCTGAAAATTTCACCATCAAATAAACATATTTTCCTTATGAGAAAGTAATACCATGCAACAATTCTGTAGTGGGACTGCATTAAAAAGACAGTGATTCTGAACTGCAAAGCATATGCTGATCTGGAAAAGATAGAACATAAAGAACTGCAGAACTACCACCATTGTTATTTTCACCTTTTTATCCTCTATAAATACTTTAGGACAATTTTACCTTCTGTATCACACTGTGAAAGCATACCAGGTACAAACACAATGAACCAAGGCAGAAGAATATAATGAAAAATAAAGGATGATGTTTCACCATTAAAATCCTTTACTCTTTACAACTTCTGTTTAGGGAGTACTGCAGGTAAGAGACTTACATATTCTCTCTCAAAACATAATTCTCAGTGGTAACAACCCAGTTCTGTCCTTAAGTACAATCCCGTAAATCTAGTGAAATTTTACTGGCTTCAGCTTAGTTATGTGAAATACACACTGGAAAACTGAATTTGCTTTTATCAAGAATTTATTTGCAATTCTAAGGAGATTTAAATTGATGTATGCTCTTCTCTTTCCTCACTTCACTGTGTCCAGTACAAAAACATACATCTCCTACTTAGGTGCACATTTCTGAACTATTATTTCTAAACCAAACAAAGCCCTAATTAGGAGCTTGAGTTCTGCACCACATTAATATAGTCTCTGTACATCTGGGAATATCAGTAGACTTTGAGCTTATACTGATGCATTGAGTGCAATCTACTTACTGAGAAGCAATTAACTGAACTCATGTAGCATTAAGAGAATCCAAAGGAGAGACCAGAAGAACACTGATGGTATTGTTTGAGAATGCCCTATGCATTCTCCTACTGCATTTCCAGAAAATTGTTCTAATTTAGATTGTTACGAACTACTAAGTACTATAAGGACATCAAACCACACATATTAAACTGAAAGAAAATATTTTTAAAGATATAAAACAGTACCACTGCAAAATAAAAAGAAAGAAAGGAAGAAATAGCTATGAGATTGCAGAGTATTACCATTTGCATCATCAGATGTATTGATTTAAGTTACATTAATATGGTGGCTGTAAACTTTCTAGGAGTCCAGAAGGTCCTTTTTTCCATAAATTCAGTGGAAATTTTCAGTGGAAATTCCAGCTTCGCTTTCTTTCTTATGAGTTGGAAATAAGTCAGGAATTTCCCATATAAGGAGCACTGTGAATTGGCATTCTGGGTGGAAAGCTTTTTTTTTTTTCCTTTCTCCTTCCTTAACAGTCCTCCAGTCTATCCTCCATCTGGATTTCCACATCAAGGACTTCCAGTCTCCTGGTGCAGAAGCAAAAAAGCACAAGCCTGTATCTGTCAGGATAGTCACACCAGCAAATCAGCTCTCCTAATTTGAGATTTTTTTCTACCTTTGGAAGATTTTATCCAAAGGAATGGCAAAGTCATGAAAATATATTTAGACTATGCTACTTCAAAAATTATTGATATCTAAGCAGGAAACCTTTGTTCACTTACACTCTAAGAGAAAAATTTTGCACTCCCATCCAAGTTACATTTACAGCATAGATATCCTCATTCAGTGGGAAGTATATATCACAACAAAATTAAAGGAAGTTAAAAATATGGGCAAGTCTAAAGGGAAATCTTTAATGTTGATTCCTATGTTTTGTACTGAGAATATGGGGGGAAACAGAAATTACACAGAAATGAACTAATCAAGAGGTAACTATCACAAAACAGTATGTTGGTTTTTCTAAGCTGATAAACTTTCCATTCACTCTTACAGTAAAAAGAGACATTTTTGTCCAGTTACGGTCAATGACAATGAAAAGCAAACTGTTCCTGTGAGCAAGTATAGAGTGTGTCCATTCTGCAACCTAGCAGGCTGCAAAACAGGCAATAAATCAGCAGTTACTTAGAATTTTTAGGAGTATTCCATGGAAAACTGAAATAACATGATAAAGATTAGACAATGTAAAAGCCAGTGCACTGGGATAACAAAATGTTCATCATAATTGTTTCTCCATCCGGCAAATTGTATTCTAATAAAATGAATGCCATTAATATCTATCTTAATGACTTTTCCTCACAAGAGATAGCAAGGACTTAGGAAGATGGAGCATCTGAAGAGGCACTTCATGGAGAAATGAACTACCTTGCTGAGACCTTTGGAAATGTGTAAAATATGTATTTATAATATACACATACACATATATACACACACACAAACACACACACACACACACACATATATATATATATTTTTCTTTCATGTTAAATATGAATAAATTACTACACAAAAAAAGAATTCCTTACTGGAATTCTCATACTGCAGTGGCTATTTTTCATTTGGCTATTAGAAACTGAAATATTAATATTAAATATGAAAATGATGAAGTACTGTATGGATAAAAAGAAAGACGAATAAAGTTAACAGGAGCTAACAAGAAACATAAATAAAAATTAAAGCCAGATTTCTTACTGAGCTTTCCAGGGGAATAAATATCTTGGGTTATTTGACGATAGAGATCATTTTTTATTTAATCCTGAAGTCAATGTTGATATTGCATATGAAGATTTTTTTTTAATTATTATTTCATGGCAAGTAATTTCATTATTGGCAAGTGTAAATTAATAGCTAATAAACCGAGCAACAAAAGTAATCATAATACACCAAAGCTCTTCTTATTAAAAAAAAAAACTTTTTTTTTTATTTATTTCTTCTGAATTTAGTTCAAGAGAATAAGAAATAAGAAACAAATGCAGTTCTGAGAGGGTAACAGGTTGAATTTTAACCGTAAAATAATAAAGCAGAACGTATCCAAGAACAAAGCCCAACCAGAAAAAAAATGTAGAAGAGGAAAGAAGATTAAAAGTTCATACCAGAAGTAATGCAACACTATGATGAGCCAAATTTACCTCTGGAGTTTTGAATTTGGCTTTAGAAAGAATTCTTATTGATGGGGAATTCAGATGATGGGAAAAAAACTATTACAAAATACTATTTAAATGAAAACTGAGATCATTCAAAATCAAAGTGGAATTTCAGAATGTTATCTGAATCATACAAAAACTGTTCTCACCCAAATATTCCTTATTCTTTAATTCAGGCAGTTGAAAAGTGCATTGCTTTTCACCATGAAGGACACGCACGCACACACACACGTTTACTAGGCAGTTTGTTTCTGTAAAATTACCACAGAACCAACAAATAACCCAGAGATTTCTATCCTTCAGGTATTCATGTGCCTCTGAGGTAGTGCTGTGTGGAGAACAGAAACATTTATTTGTTGCTCTTAAACTAAGCTATACTTCTGTATGTTGTATTGATCTATTAAGGTATATGTATTTGTGCCCTTGTATGTGTGTATATGTGACAAAATGTGATTTTCTGTCTCTTTCACCCTTCACTCAAAAAAATAATAGCATGATACTTCTAGATTACTACTAAGTTACTTTTTTTTTCATTAGAGCCAGAATGCAAGAAAAAAATTCTGTAAGCATATAAATAGTTAAGAAGCCTGTAAACTTGCTGGCAATGAGACTTTCTCTTTTGTGTTGAAAACCTACATACGAGGTGATACTGTAAGATTCTTATTTAGAAGGAATAGTTAGCACAACTGCTCAGAAATATTGGAAGTGGATTGACACATCAGAAAACACATTTATCTGAAAATCTACAAGCAAAATCTGCAACCTTAGACAATTTCATCAATAGAGGGAAAAAAAGAGCATTAGAAATTCAGATTACTATGTAATTACTGTTGGTTATGGAGAAAGTGCAGTGGATGAAGGTGAAAACCAGAGGTTTATGCATTTATTGATGTTTTATTAAGCTTTTAAGTTACTGAAGCCTTCAGTACAAAGAACTTCACCCAGTGCAAAGACAAGGACAGCTTTGTTGAGAAAAACATGATCCATCCCCAGCAGAACTTCATGACTCTTGGTAGAAATCATTCAGTTTAATTTTCTGCCCTTGCTAAGTGCAGTGTGCATGCTTGCTGTCAGCTACCCTATATCCTAGCACGCTGAGTAAGGACAGACAGAGCATTTTTCCTTCAGGGAGCTTTCACAGGGAACCATGCTATCTAGAAACCAGTAGAGCAACCGTAGCATGCAACTAAGACCACTTTTTGCCCACTCAATCAGAGAATTGGAAGAAAACCAGCAGTGGAAGACCAGAATGGGAAAAAAAACCTCTCCCTGAAAGGAGTTTCCCTGTTTAGATGTGCAGAAGACGACTGCAGACAGGCCCTTTCAGCAGCAGCTTGTGTGTCCTATTCCAAATTTCCCATGTGCTGGCTCCTCATCTCTTGCCTGGAAGCATTCCCAGCCTTGAGACAGACATTCCCATACCACGTGACCCTTTTATTCCCACTAGTAAGACTGTTTTGGTTCTTGGTGGAGTCAGATTTTCCTCAGAGTTTCCACTCAGACAACAGAGAGAACTCGCAGCCACCACAATACTCACAGTCATTAGCCCTGGCCAGCTGCAGTAAATCCTACCCTATTCAGTCAGATTATTACTGGAATAAAATATCAACTTCATTTTATCTCTCTCTTTGCCCCTCAAGTGTATAATTACAAGTCAACTGTGGGTCACACCGTTTCCATAACACCAAAGAACAGAGAGCCTGATAAGAGCCAGAAAAGGTATTCATGCTGATTTTAATGGGATTTGCCTCAAACCTTTACTATCTATCACACTGGCAAAGAAGTTGCAGGTCAGAGGGTTAGATCACAGAAGGAAATATAGGAGAGTGTCTGTATCCCGCATGTCATTTAGGAAGACATTTGCCTCTGTGTTTCTGTCTCCATCAGAAACATGGATACAGCAGTACTGGATATTTTCTGAAGATATTGAAAGGTTGTATTCCTTTATATTGATGATGCACATTGTGGTGATCAGAAAGATGGCACTGATGAGGAATAAGAATTGCAAGAGAAAACAGCTTAATGAGGGTCTCCCCATTTCCACCTTTCACACAAGTGTGACATTATTGCCTGAAACAACAACACAGTCACACTTCCTCTTTATCGAAGGCCTCATCAGGGGCCTCAGACCTTTTTGCTGAGCACCAGCTTTAAAAATGTTCTAAAAAAGCTTTAATAACATCCTAACTGGCAGTGAATGTGACCAGGAGAATCTGCTGTCCCCATCATGTCACATAAAAAAAATATGAGAGAGGAACCCCTCAGCCATTCAGAATCAGGCAACTAGCAGCTAGAATACCAGTAACAGAATGAATGAATGATGATACGTGACTTACTAGCTATTGGCATAAGATCCGTTTTAAGCACATGTATAAGTATTTCAAATCACAACACTGATATGATTTTTCCAGCAAAAGTTTTGAGACCACATAACAGCAAACTGTAGAAGAAAAGTAGAAGGAAATTGAGATCCAGAATGAGTTGCTTCACAGAAGTTCATGCTTTGAGCTAGTTTATATGCACATTTAGAAATGAATAAACTAATCCTCTTTAATTGTCTGGGTATTCCCACTGGCTCCTTAAATTAGTATTTCATTTACAAATTGTATTCTTTGTATTCAGTACAGTTTTCAAGTTTTTGAGAAACATTCTCTGCTTCAGTTCCTCACATTACATCACCTTTCAAATATTTTAAAATAATAACTTTAAAACAGGAAGTTGAAGGTGCAATCTCTTTTGCTGGATTGACCACAAATAAAAATGAGAAAGTATTGGAAAATGATGGCTTTTACCAAGACATGGAAAACAGATGAAGGTCAAATCACAGCTACCTTAGCTGGAAATTCTTTCAGACATCCGGCAAAGGCATTACATGACTAAATGTTGTAGTTGCTGGCTGTTTTTTCACTCTGGAAAGAGATGTGACCAGACCTGGGTATACATGCATAGGAAAAAGAATACAGTTCTACACTGGCAGTCAGTTATATGTAATACATTTGCATGGTCTTTCTTGAGATGTCAGAGGATATTTAAGCTAATCTAATGGAACCCTGGTGCTGAAAGAAGCAACTTTTAGTCCCTACAGTCCCTGTAAAGGGCCACTTTTCCCCTTGTCTCATCTCTGATGGTTTTTTGCAGAGATGATCCATTCTGCGGTCAGCACAACCCTTTTTCCCCCACTTCCCTTCTGCTTGAGGTGCTTTTCATGAAATCTCATCCTTGTGCCTTTCTTTGTACAACACTCATCCATTCCATTATTTTCTTCAATACTTTCTGCTCCATAATCCTACTACTTGTTACAGGAGGTTATGTAAAACTCCAATGCCAATTCGGCAGTGGGATAACTATAACATATAAAGCTGAATGGTACTGATGCAAGGCTGACAACCAATCCCACAGACTGGCTCTCAGAGGCAGTTCTGGGGGCCAACACCTTATTCATCCAACAACAAGTGATCTCACCTTCAGCATATACATTCACTCCAGATATTTGATGCTTGACTGGAAGAACCGCACCCAGAAATTCTCAGAGATCACAAGGGTGTCTGGTACGAGGCTCTCTAAAAGGAGCATTGCCTCTGGGATATCACTTCAGCAGGAAATCAAATTTATTTCACAGTGTCAGAAAAATTCCAGCTGCAAGACGAGGTTTATTAGTTTATTTTCACAACTTGCACAAAGGAAATCCATTAAATTCTGTACTGGAAGGAAATCTTTCCCAAGATCTAGCTATGAAAAGAAACTCTCCAGACTGTGTGTGGCCTCATTCTCAGCTGTGCCATTGTTCATTAGATGTAACTAAGGAGGAGGCTGAGGTCCATAAACAGCCAATACATTTCTCTTATCCTGAGGCCAGTTCTCTGCCAGCCCAGCCCTTCCATAGATGAAAGGACTGCAAGAGCTGCTCTAATCTATACCAGCTGCTTTGCCAAAGCCCAGCATCAGGTGGGAATTGCTGCAGCACAGTCCAGCCAGGTTCTCTTCTCCCTCCTGCCGTAAGCTCCACATGTAAGGCAACAGGAATGCATAATGTATGAAGATTATATGCAACAGGGAGCATGCACTGAAAAGATCTCTCTGCCAAAGAAATCTGACCATTTCCCACCCGCTTCCTAACAAAGCAGCAGTGGAAGAATGAAAGGGAGAACAGCTCCAAGTCCGACAAGCCACTGCATATATCAGATGTATTTATTGTTACCAATGGCTCCAGCTCACAGCATTCTTCCTCAGAAGTCTGCACACAAATGACCCCCTCAGGGCTGTTGAGAACACGTCCCATGAAAAACTATTGTAAATCTTTTGGACACTACAATCCTCTAGGGATTTGATTTGTTGAGAATCTCAGGGCTCACGAGTCATGAGTACACAATATGACAAAAATCTAAGAGCAGGCACTAGCTCACCAAGTATAAGCATCCAAATGTATTTCAAAGAGGTTTTTGATCTGTGACTATGAGATACCCCAGCTCTGCAAATCAAAGATCACCTTGGAACTGGAAAGGGAGAGAGACAAAGAGTGGACAAGCACGCAAGAGAAAATTGCAAAGTCTTTCCCCACTAGGCTGTTATTAAGGTTTTCAGAAGCTAGTGACAGCTATTAGTACCATTCAGCAGAGCAAATTTGCAAATCAATATAGCATACAGAATTTTTGCCTCAGAATCCCTACAATCTGTACAAATGTAACATCATCTTAGTAGCACGCACATTAAGTGAAAAGAAAAAGTGACACTATGGGTACTGGATTTTTAATAAAAAAGAAATACTTCTCTGTAAAACCTTTCTGGAGATGAAGTATGCTTTGAGTGGAAGCTAGGTAGAGTGGATCCTTGCATACATGTGATTTATCATCTGCTGGTCACAACTGTTTCCCCCAGGAAATGATCATAAGTTGTATGTATTACCAGGCCTTAGAGGGAGATTTGAGGGCTCATTCCAAAACATTCTTTAGAGCATTCATTAAGATAAAAAAATCTATCAGAAAATTACATTCATGGTAGAAGGGTTAAGATTGAACTTCAACAGCTCTGGATGCTTACTGCTTTTCTGTTGATCACTGCTGTACACAATACAGCTTTGGGTTTCAAGTACAACCTCATGTCCTTTTATTGAGCTATGTAATAGAAGAATGTTGTTTGTTAAAAAAATAGGAAAGTCCCAAATGCTGTAGGCTAGAAGAAAACATTCTCTCTTAATACCTTACATCTGTGGAAAAAGAAAATTCTGAAGTAATGAATATATCCTTACAGCAAAACCCAATTTAAAAAAAAAGTATTTTTAATTTATAAAATCGTTTTTCCTGACTGAAATTAGGTTTTCACAGGAAGTATCTCTAATGTCAGCATTTCGTGTGTTTTTTTTTTTGTTTTTTTTTTTTTGTTTTTTTTTTTTTTGTTTTTTTTTTGTGAAAAGTTGTTCATCAAACCTTTAAAAATTGGCAAAATAATTTTAAAAGTCAAACTCAACTTCTCGGGTTTCTTTAGATTTGATGCTAAAAAAAAAAAAAAAAAAAAAAAGCATTGTTTTAGAATTATTTTGTGGAATCACTCTGTTCATAAGCTCCCTTAAAGGCAGGTAGCCTTCCTTCCACCTTCGTTTATACAGAATGAAAAAATGAAATGCAGGGATATTGAACACCCTTACTATTGCTGTGTTAAGTTTGTAGTACAGTTGGAATAAGAAGCTCTGTGCCCAGATACTCTCCCTGATGCAAGGGGAAGAAGTTATTTTATACTAAATCTGGATCTTAATTACATGTTTTTATGGATGTCTTCTAGCCTAGGTAAATGCACGGAAATTACAGTAGGCTATCTTAGTTCAATTTTTCTTTGGTGACATTTATTCCATAGCAGCAATGGCATTTAAGTGAAATATTTAAGTGGAATCTCCTTTTACAAATATATTCACAAGCTGTACCACAGCTTCCCGAGCCAAACAGTGCATCAGTGAGTTCTGCATTTTCAGCGATGTCAGAAAACACACTGGTAACATTGCAGAATGGTATGAGGATCTGAGAACTGGTGTGCAAAGATCTTTGCACACCAGTTCTCAGATCAGAAACAGACACTATGGGCACACAGCAACTGTCCATTATTGCAAAGCATTTGCATTACTGTGTTTCTAGTGCATTTGGAATCCAACACGAAGATGTTTCTTGCTTTGTTATTAGAGCATCACCAATGTAACCTTGACTAAATACTTCTCTGTGGTATATTATTCCCAGAGCCTTGGCTACAAAATGCAACAGCATTCCTGAAATTACATTTGCAGACTCTCTGCCAGGTGGTTTCAAATTAAATGGAAGCATTTATAGTTCCATTACATGCAAGACAAAAATATGAGACAGTAATTAAAAAATGAATCCTTAGCTTTATCTTAACACTCTGAAAAGCTCACACAGAATTTGATAAGCATTTGATTGGGTCAAAGAAATGGCTTTTTTTTTTTTCTTCCATATTAGAATTGCAATGCATTGCCACTGATGAGCTATGTTAGGGTGTTTTCTGGGTTGGATCACAAAGGGAAGTCATCCATTACTGTTCTCTGTGTATACAATTATTCCTTAGATCAGTAACAGATTCTTAACAGATTCTTAGGCTGATATTTTATAATCCTAGTGGGATAAGAGTACCTAGCATGAGTTATTTCGTGGACCACATAAAAGGTTGAAGCCCACATTGACATTTCTTCCAAAAGGTTCAGCTTAGAGGTAGAAGAGACAAACCTTATACCTTTGTATCTAAACACTGTTCTTCCTATCAGAAGATCTACTGCTAAAGTCCAGCATGAGTCAATTACCGACTCTTAGGATACTCAATACTTGTCTTGTACTCAATAGGATTGAGTACAAGACACATCCTTTATCTCTGTAAGAAAGCAAAAACAAAACAAGATGACCAAAATGCAGACACAAAATTTTGATTATCTGAGAACTAAGAGAAGAATTAAACAGGGAGTTACTGAAAACATGATTAAATAGGCCAAAATTAGGAGGAAATATTAACTATCCACGTGCTAACTACCAAGGCAACCACAATGAGTTAATAGTAAGTCACAGCTTTTTGAAAAAATGCCCAAATGAATCCCACTTGATATTTTTTCATTAATATTCTCCAAACTACACAGAAAAGATGCAAATACATATTGATTAGAAATGTATGGGGATGGCTTTATCTTGTGAGCAGCTTTAAAGAAACTTAGTTAAAGGACATAAATAAACTATTCCTTGTTCTTTATTAGCAATACCTTGAAGCAGACAAATACCATGACTCCTGGGTGAAATCCCTAACTGTTAACACAGACTCCATTCATATATTCAAAAATCAGAGCAAGGGCAAGAGAATGATAGAAAGACTGAAATGCAAAATGCCAAGTTTCCTGCTTTAATTATTCAGATCTAGAACCTGGGTTTTGGCCAAAAAGCACCTTTAATCCTTAGGAAGGGGAACTGGAGTGGATATTACATATGGCTTTAAAATTCTGTTGTCCCAGAGTATATCAAAGCAGACAAAAGACTGTTCTAATTGATACATGCTATTAATTGTTCCAAAGACTCACTGATATCTGAGGATCCTAGAGCAAAAAACAAAGCCGTTTTTCTTGTATCAACAGTAATAAAGGAAGACAGATAGAATTTCCTTGGCTATTCTTGCTGCAAGGGGTGAAGAAATCTTCCAATATATGGAATAAATTTCTTAAAGGTTAAGTTTTGAGACAAGAGAATATCATCAAATACCACATCCAGTACTAGAAAATCAGGACTTCAATGTATTTTGCTATACATTAAGAATATAACTGTAAAACATCTTGCTTAGCTTCTTAAAATGGTACCATCTTTGCTAGATGTATTCTTTTATGGAGATACGAAGACTATAACTTATTAGCCAATGTTTACTCTTAGCATGAATGCAAAAGGCTTTAATTTATTTTTAATTTAAATGGAAATCCCATTTGAGAAAATGTGCTTGAATTTTGTTGTCCTCAGTACAGGAATGAAGAGTATCTTTTCCCCAAGGAATCCAGTTACTACAGAACAAACTTGTCAGTTTTCCATGCTGAACTTTAAGTTGTGAGCATCAAGTTGACATTCAGCAGCTTAGTATTTCAGAGATGCAAGAATAGAAGATCATCAAAAGCGTTAAAGGAAACAAAGTAGTTAACCATATTACTTGAAGAAATAAATGTCAAGCTTCACTTGTTTCAAAATTCACCTTATTACGGCTGAGAACATTTTGTTAGTTGGGTGTTTTTTCCCTCCCAATAGGTGGACTTTAGAACAACCTTTTGCTTTCCTCCAGATGCAAGGATCTTTTAGCAGTTCTCAGTAACAGAACTGCATGAATTCTGCTCAAAAGAAACCATTTCCAAGTACCTCTATCAATAACAATAACACCTTGAGGTCCAGAATCTCTAACAGATATTCTTAAGTGTATTTTGCTTCAACATCTACTGCAGACTAGCCAGTAGTGTGCTAGCTTAAAAAACACACAGTATGTGCTTAAGGTCAGACCTCACAGCCACCAAGCTGAGGAAAAAAACAATTTCACTTTACATTCCCTTTTGATATTTCCTCACAGCATTCTTTTGGAGGGCTCTTCCACTACTCTTAATGCTTAACAAGAAATTCTGACTGGGGCAAAAGAGAAGAAAAGTCAGGTACCATCAGTTCATGATACTTCGGGGGACTCCCAATGATTAATGGGTCTCAGAATATCCAACCTACTGATTTCTCTCAGCCTTGTCAATAATACTTTGATCATTTTTGTGAGAACTTGAATGAGAAATTTCAAGTACATTAAGAAAAAAATCTATAAAAATGAATTCAAAACTTGAGTGAATGTATTCCTAAGCTCCTTCAGATATTTATCTAATGACTATTTTAATCATCTGTAAACAAAGTTATACAAATGCACAACTGCTTGAAAGTCTGATCCAACTCTGGTAAGCCACTTTCAAAAATCAGGAAATTCCAGTGGAAAGATTAGTTACATTTTCTTCTGTACTATTTTTTACTCTTGCTTCCATTTTCAGTGAATATTTTAATGTTATCCTAGCCTCATAGTCTATACTCATAAATAAATAACAGACTTAAACTTTCATTTGGTCTAAGGCTAATCATGTTACTCAAGAGTATGAGACTACAGAGAAGAATATCAATTTGTTTACGTTTAGTATCATAAAACTTACATATAACATATATACACACACACATAGGGTAGAGGACAATCAGATGCAAGATTTGCAGAATGGTTGCAGTAAAGACTTCAGATCTGGGCAAATTTCTAAGAGCCTTATTTTTTCCATCCTAAAATCCCATTTTAACATCTGGTAAATCTGCCTCTCTGAACTTAGATGGAGTTGAGTAAAATAAAGAAAACAAATAAGAAAAAGAGAACCCAAAGAACATAATTCCGTGTATGTAGAATCAGTGTGTGTTGCAAGAATAACTAGTCCTTATAGTACATCCAGAAACCTGTCAAAACTGAACACCCTTGGCTTACACATTGCAAGAGCAGGAGGCATTTAAAGTTCAAGGATATACTTCTAAACATCATCAATGCTGATACATTTCAGAGTACTTCGTGATCTTTAAATTTGGCACAAAATGAATACATGATGCATGAAAGATAGAGAGAAACAATGCTTCACATGTGAAAAGGCAAAGATGAACAAGAATGAAAAATGCTGTGAAGTGGCTTGTACATAGAGTATGAGTACTCTATGCTTATGTGTTTAGAGCTATTTCCTTGTATGCCCACATGCAAGGGAAGTTTTTTTGGTTCACTCTTCTGGTCCCTCCTCCTACTTAATACACATGTAGCAACAGCCAAGATAAAAACCCTAGATAAAGATTTACCACATTGAGTATTCTTAAGCCACCATTTCAGCTGGCCTTGATATTTTTTAAATAATTACTAAGGAAGGGGGAAAAAAAAAAAAAGAAAAAAAAGCATTCCAGCAAGGTTTCTGTATTTCATATCTCAGCTGGTATAAGAATCAATGTCATCATAACTTTTCATTCTTCTCCAGGACCAGTTCTCTTAGCTGAGAGAAGAAAACTCACTCTTCCCTTCCACTAGTGACATACTACATTTTCTAAATGTAGTTTATGCAAAACAAAGGAATGAGGATAAGGCAACACAGCTTGAAAGACTAAGGGAATTCAGCTGTACTGCCAGAAGGTTAGTGATTATCTGCATAGTGCCACAGCTTAGCTGTACTAATTAGAAGCAAGGATGAATTGGTAGAGATCAGCCCTCAAAAACTGACTACAGATTCTGCTTCATAAGGCTTTCTTGAAAATATTCTGCTCTATGAATCTTTAAAAAAAAAGTCTCAAATTCACTCAGTGAAAGAAAGAAAGTGATTTAAGGAACTGAAGTCATATTTATTCACAGAACACGAATAGTATTGTGAAGAAAGCTGAGATGAAAGCTCGTTCAGTCATCTCTTACCAGTGGGCCTACTCCTTGCCCTGGAAGAATGCTGGATGCTTTGAGAAATAAGAACAAGCACAGTCTTACTAGAAACATCAGGATATATCATCATCACCTCTCAAAATTGGGATAGAATCATCATCCTCCATATATATAACAGTGACTGGTGTTTGAACTTTCTTTTCAGAGTATCAGTGCTCCTTCACTGCTTTAAGGTACTGTATTGCATGGAGCAGGTCTATGGCCTGTCTTTTGAGTTTGCTGTCCCAGCTGTAACTGTAGTGTGATCTCAAAGGACAGATCACTACAGACCAGGAATCTGGTTAGCTAAATGAGAAACTTTACATTCATCAATAATACAGCTTCAGATATTCCCATTTCTACCACTTATTTCTAGACATGTGTAGTATACTCTTACCAGTGCTGGCACAACTACCTGTGGTATCACACTTTGAAATGAGTAAGAAATCTAGTTTCAAAATAACTCAGCAGAAAAGACGAGTGTTTTTAACCCTTGATCCAGTTTCACCACAGAGACCCACAAAGATTTGTGCCAGGAAAACTGAGAGAGAAGTGCCAATGATAGTGACGAAGTAGGGCAGTGGGTGCTTTGGTTCTTGTCCGATAGGACATGGCCTTCAATAATGAACTGAGCTTTTTAGAGACTTATTTTAACATTTGGACAGCACTCAAATTTCAATGGGAGCAACCATTGAGCTTTTTTAAGCACCTGGAAGCAGCAGACAAATGATGCAACACATTTTCCTGATAAACAGCCATAGACAATCTAAATATTAGTCCTTTCTCTTGGGAGCTCATCCAAAAAAAAAAAAAAAAAAAAATCCCTTCCAAGTCATGGTAATTACATTAGATATTTTATTTTGTACTTCATTTTTTTCATCAGTATCTCCTTCCTTCCAAGAGTTGCTATATCATAGCCATCTCTTAACTACCTAATTCAGGAGGCTGCTGTCAGAAGATAAAGAGGGAAAAAAAAATAAAACCCTAATGTTTTTCACTTTAGAAGCATTCTCATAAATCCATAGACTTAAGAATGCAAAACAATGCCTCACCCACTTCCAGCTCCCATATTATCAATGGACTTCAGTATGTAGAATAGAAAAGCCATTAACACAGCACATGAAATAAGAACAGGGAAGAAGTCCACTCAATTTCATTTGGAATGTTACATCAGTTCCTGTTAATCTTTTCAGTGGAAACTCATGACAAGGAAAAAATTTGCAAATGTAAAAAGATATCACACAGGGAAAGCTTATCTTACCTCCACTGCGCTTCCAAAATCCGATTCCAGGTAGTATTGGTTTTTTTAAATTTATATTTACATTACTGGAATAGATTCAAAAGAAACATGTATTCTGAACACTGAAAGAGGTGAAGGTCTTATCTTTTATCTGGAAAAAGCTGGAACATCCCAAAATTTCACAGTACTCGTTTATCCCTTTCATAAGACCAGGGCCATGTCTAACAAACCTGGGGTACAGTATAAAATCATCATAGATAGGCAGTAGAGAAAGATAATGGTAAATCTCAGGACAAGGAAATTAAGGGAAAAATACTGATTATGTAATGCTATGTTGTTAGGTGCATTAAGTTATCTTCTATACCTCTGATGGTACAAAGATGAGCGATTCAGAAGGATTAGTAAGGCTACAAATGCAGAATACTAAGGTCAGTAGCACATAAAATTCTGTTAGAAGTCTACAAATCCAGGAACAAACTTTAATTGCAAAAATAAAAGAAAGAGCTTCAAAGATTTGCATTCAGTGGTGAAAACAAACAAAAAAGACATCATCCAGAACTAGCTCAGTTGGCTTCATTACAAAATAAACAGCATTTCACAGTTGATCATTTTAAAGTCACTGTATCAATTAGAAATCAATACTCAGAAGTACAGTTCAGAAATGTGTAATTTTTGATCTAGAATTGGAGAAAAAAAAATCTTCAATATGAACTATTCTGCCTAAAGTGCCTTTTTTCCTCTTCCCCCTCTCCACTACAGAGTCCCACGTAGAGGCAGAGATGGTGCAAGCAGCAAGGGCTTAAAGATAATTCTGTACCTGTGCACTGTATCAGTTTCCTGTTCTTTACCACATGCTACTCTATGCCTCCTAAGCCCTAGTGGGGCTTAAGGCAAATATTTGTAGATCCAAAACTAAAATATCTCAGATCAGTTGTTTAAAATATTTTCTACAAAACCTAGAAGTTTAGCGTATTGTTATAAATTGTTAAATACATAAATCTAATTATTTTTTTTTAATTGAATGTTTGGTAAAAATAGATTTAAATTCCATATTATTTATACCAAAATGAACAGAAACGTACTTAAGAAACAAGTGTCAATTCAAAAAAAGTATGGTGGTTGTGGTTTCTACTTCCTGGAGAAGTAGAACATAAAAGCCAAAGTAGCTCCAAATAGCTTCTTTTATAAAGGAAAGAGGCTGACCATAAAAAGAAACGAGGCATCCTGAAAGCCAAATATGCTTATAATCAATGACAACAATAATCTAAAGGTTGACATATTACACTTACTATAACAGCATTTCATGTTGTATTATTATTTCTGATTATTTCTACAGACAGCGCATATGGACTAACCTGTCAGAGGTTACAAAGAAATCAATGCCTAAGCTAAGAGTATGAAAAAAAACCAAAAACACAGAATCAGAGAATCATCAAGGTTGGAAAAGACCTACAAGTTCATACAGTCCAACCATCCATCCATCCCCAATAGTTCTCACTAAACCATGCCCCTCATCACAATGTCCAAGTGTCCCTGGAACACCCCTAGGGTGACTCCACCACCTCCCTGGGCAGCCCATTCCAGTGCCTCACTACTCTTTCAGAGAAGGCAAAAATCTTAATTTCTGTGTCCCTCCTTTTAATCATTAGATTGCATTTTCATAAATATGAGACAAGTCTACAGTAACACATTTCCTAATAAACAATTCTCATTTTCTATCTTTTTAAAATGCACCATCATACAACATGTAAATGAAATGTTCTTCAGTTCCATCAAAAAAGTCACAGATTAGGTGAATAGGTATGAGCTGGGGGGTGAAAAAATTGAGCACAGCCCTGCCAAGAAGAACTGGGGGTACTGGTGTACAGGAAGCTGGACATGAACCATCAGTGGGACCACACAGCCCAGAAAATGAATCATATCCTGGGCTGCATCAAAAGAAGTGTGGCCAGCAAATTGAGGGAGGTGATCCTGCCCCTCTACTCTGTGCCAGTAAGGCCCCTCCTGGAGCACTGCATCCAGATATGGAGTCCTCAGTACAGAAGAGACATAGAATTGGAGAGCACAGAAGTGATTCATGGAATGGAACACCTTGTCTATGAGGACAGGCTGAAAAAGTTGGTGCTGTTCAGCCTGGAGAAGAGAAGCCAATGTGCTAGTAAAGATGCTGACTTGCTAATGGGCCTATGATCATCCTAACATTAGCATTTATCATAAGAGCAAGAGATGTGTCTGGTGCTTTGGCTGTGTGGCAGCCCTGAACTCTAAAAATCAGAGTTCAGTTTTCTGCTCTACAGCAAACATCCTGTATGCCTTTTAGCAAAGAGTTATGATCCATTCTGTATTGGTGAAGTATAGGTAATGGTTTCTCACTGTCTTATACAGCCACATCAAATAGCTCCATCACAAGAAGTAGACTCCCTTCTTTTTCTTTCCCTTTTCTTTCCCTTCTTCTCTATTTGCTATGTTCTGTTCTACAGCTACCATTTCTATCATCAACTTCCTCCAATAGCTTGGAATGGCCACTATTTACTAGATTCTCAGTACGAACTAGTACTACACAGAGGAAGACTGAAAAAGGATCAGAAGAATGCCACCATGACTAAAAAGTAGGACAGTCAGCTTCTAAAACAAGAAAATGCTCATTGGAAAACAAGTGCTAGCATATTAAGTAAAAAAAGCACAGTAAGACAAGCCAAAATAATAATATTAACGGGAAGAAACTTGCAAAATTCTAGGAAACAAGTAAGCCATCAGCTACTGCTTTTCACCCCAAAGTTCTAAAGGAACTCAAGATGAAATAGAGAAGCGCTAACTGTGGAACAGATCTTCCTGCATAAAATTGTTTTGGTACCAGAAGACCAACATAACATCAGTATTTTTCAAAAATTCCAGAGAATTCAGAAGACCCAATCAATCAATCACACATCAAATCATATACCTAAGATGATTGTCCAAATGTTGCTTGAACACTGATGGATTTGTGGCCACAATCACTTTCCTGGTGAGCTTGTTTCAGTGTCTGACCACATTCTGTTGTCCTAACTGAATAAGAATCTCCAGTTTGGAACAGAAAACATTTAATCCAAAATACCAGTTTAAATTATGCTGAATAAAATGGAAAATATTTTTCAGTATCTCTTTCAATATAAAAACTAGACAAGAGCAAGCAAAATGATCAGAGCTAAGTTCAAAAGTATCTACAGGAAATATTTCTTGACCACTGTGCCTGTTGAAGTTATAGACTCAGTCATAGTGACTTTCTATCTTTTTCCAGAGACACGTCTAGTATCAGACTCCTATTTTTTCAGTACTCCTACCTTTGACAAATACTTCAGTTTAGTCTATCAGGTTTTTTTTGTTTGTTTGTTTTTTTAAAACCATCACACTCAGAATTCTACACCACAGTTTGCACAAAAGAACCTTGCTACTTGCAAGTGCTCCTGCTGCAGAAAAGCTTAGTAGCTATGGTCATTCAGGCTTGACATTAATCCTTTTACTAATTGGATCTGGGATGGATCTTCCCGACCCCATTCTGCTGTCCTTCATAACGTTCTGGGATCGAGCAGCAAAATAAGTGATCTGGAAACAGATATAAAACCACAAGTTTTCCCCTCAACACATTGTCAAAAAAAGGGAATTCAAAGTTACAGAATGTGAGCACTAAATAAACATAGAGTCCAGGAAATAGACTAAGGTAAAGCAGGTCTTTTCTCATGACTAAATTTAGAGCTCTGGATGCAGTCTCTAAACCACTGCTTATAGGAAACTGAATATAGACTTCACTCAGTATATTCCTCTCTAAGAATCTTCTGCTGAATAGCATCACAGGCATTGTGGATGGATCACCAGTTAGACAAGAAAGAGCTTTTCACATATTCTTATACTGACATTTCTGTAATTGACTGATGTCTAACAGCATTTCAGTGGGGAAAGGAAGTGAAGGGTGGACTGGCTAGTAACATAACCTTTGGTAGAACACAGTTTGAGACTGATGCCATTGTAAATGTCAGTCATTAATGTTTATTAGACTGGGCATTTCTAGCAGACAGAGCAGATACGTGAACAGATTCATACTGAATCTAGTAGTGCCTGCAAGCAAAGAAGGTAAGATTACTTCAGCAACTACTCTGACTGCATTAGTAAGTAAAACTCTTTCCTATTTAAAAGACCCAAAAGTCCAAAATCTGCACGCACTATCCACAATTTTTCTTCTAATGTTTAAAAACACTAATTTTTTTTACTTTAGCTACATATAGGGAAAAATAATAGCTATTAATATACTAGTATATTAATAACTAGCACTTGGACTGGAATACCCTTCTAAGATCTCCAGCAGTACCAAGATTCACCGTATTCACAACATGAATGTTGCAAAGATCTTTAAAAAGACAGTACTGCACTACAAAGTTTATGGCCTAGGAAAGCACAGAGTGTACAAAAGATGAGAAGGCAGTGAAGCAGCCAGATAAAATATTTTTGTGATCATCAAATTTAAATAGTCAATTATTCCTGCACGGGCTGCTGCGCACTCCTACACACAGTGAATATTCAGGAATAAAGAGTGGACTCTAATCACTCCTGTTGAGGTCTTGATAAGTATCAAAAGCACCTTAGGTAAGCAATATTAAAGGTATTTGATAAGTCCAGGAGGTTCAGCATAGATTCCTCATCCCTAAATGAGAGTTCATCAGTGAGTACAATCTGACCTCTCCTTGAAGGCTAGGTAATTGTGTGTATCTAACTTGCGTATGACTGGAGACCCTAAACTGAGAGATAAATCTGATGATGATGACAAAAACCTCTAGCTTTTCCCAGATTAGAAGATGGCTCTCCATTATGGAAACCCAGATAAAAAAACAACACTGATGAAATTGCTATCTTGCCTTTTAGAAGGAATGCATTCAAAAACAAACTTCAGACAATGGTTCTAACATCTCCCTCATGATTTTTACCATCCAAGAAACAATTTGCAGTCACAGCCCAAAACTGTGCCTGCAGCTCTGAAATGTCACTACGGAGCACTGGCTAATACTAAAGCAAAGATGACAACTGCATTTGCCTCCACAGGACTGAATTCTGCAACAATAGAAACAGAGAGTGTGGTCTGAATTCCAGCATCTTATGGACTCTTTTCAATTACAGGGTGAAAAACAATGCAAATTAAACACAATGCTCATAAGCAGGATCTACTCTACCAGCTACACTACAAAAGCTATTTTCAGCTTCATAGTTCCATTGTTTTAGTTATGTGCTAAGCTAATACTGTATGGTACTACCTAAGGAGCTGACTTACATGTTAGGAAAACTAAGAAGTAATTTCATTGTCATCTCCAAATATGAAAAAAAATCACAATGAAAAAACAGAGATTGTTCTCTAGAATCTTTCTTGAAAAATATATACATATAGCTGAATACCAAAAGCCATGAGACCAATTTCTTCTGTAGCTTTCAAACAAATGCATCCAGATCGTGCTGCACTGATGCTAATCTACAGACCCCCAATTTTTCAGTTTCTCTGGTTTATAGTTACCAGTTTTCTTTTTTCCTATCATGAAGTAGATTGTACAGTTTTAATACTACCTAATGTACTTGGAAAAGATCTGTATGGAATATCACACACAGAATCGCACAGAGTTTGAGTTCACAGAATCACAGAATTGTAGGGGTTGGAAGGCACCTCCAGAGATCTTCGAGTCCAACCCCCCTGCCAAAGCAGGTTCCCTACACCAGGTCACACAAGTAAGCATCCAGGCAGGTCTTGAACATCTCCAGAGAAGGAGACTCCACCACCTCCCTGGGCAGCCTGTTCCAGTGCTCCGTCACCCTCACTGTAAAGAAGTTCCTTAGCACATTTGTGTGGAACTTCCTATGTTGCAGTTTCTGGCCATTTCCCCTTGTCCTGTCACCATTCACCACTGAAAAGAGTCCGGCCTCGCCATTCTGCTCCCCACACCTTAGATACTTATAGATACTTATATAAAACAACAAATGTTTTCTAATCCTGTCAGTAACTGTCCATCTTAATTTGCAATTAAAAAATGAAAAACTATGGTTTTTCATTCTATGAAACAGTTATTTTATTGTTTCGTTCAGCCAACAGACTTAATTATGGGAGAGGCAAAGAAATCAGTAATAATTCTAAAATTCGTTAGTAGCTCTACAGATATAATCTTGCAGACTTTCAGTATAATTTGCTTAGGTGTGGCCTCTGGCCACAAGATCTGCTCTGGTTCCCAACTTTGTACTGAAAATGTGTTTTTAATCCACAAATAAAAGCCCCAACAGTTCCTTGAACTTTTATGAGACTTAGAAATATAGAATGACAATACAATAAAAAAAGAAAAAGTAAAAATACTAGAAGCAAGTCCATATTTTAACTGATAGGAAACGAGACTACAGGAAAGGTATATGTCAAAAGGCAATATTCTTCATATTCAGCTTTTTTTTTTTTTTTTTTTTTAACCTCCAGAAGAATTAATGTCTATGGATTGCTGTTGAAATCATCTTAATAACAAAACTGGCAGAACACTCTAGCTTCCAAAGGGTGGATGAGACAGGGAAACACAAGTCCTCAAAAAAAGTTACAGTGTTTTCATCTTTTTTCCCTCAACCACAAGCTGCAGAACAGCCTTCCTAAATTCCAGTTCAAAAATCTCCAGAACACGACAGCTTCATCAAGCTTTCTCTCTCCCCAGCAAGAAAAGCTGACTGATTGATCTTCTAAATATATATGTATACACACACAGTCATATATCCTCATTTCAATTTTCATTAACCTCATACTAGAGAAAGTATTTACAAATTTCATGAGCTAAATCATACTTGATGTGAGATATCAGCAGTGACATTAGAATAGATTTGCAACTCAATTTGAATGGAAAGAATTGTTCGAGGTGGAAGAAGTACTGGAAGTCTTTCATTTCTGTGCCTACAGATACAAAGTAAAGCTTTTTATGTTTTCCTTAAGCACTAACTGGCATAACTTATGAACTGTAAATAACAGTTCATCTCTTTGAAAGAAGTAAAAATGTCAGCTGCTTCCTCAGCAGCAACAACTGATCCACAAAACTGTCAGGTGAATACAGAGATATTGTCACTTCAGACTGCAGACAGAAGACTAGTTACAACAAAAAAATGCTTTTCCTTGTGAATCATATGATTTCAATATAAATATTCTTTTCCGTGATCACCACCCTATTTCATGGCACAAAAAATAAAGTAAACAGCAGTGAAACACAGTAATACTAACATTATTTATAGCACTCAATGGCTTTTCAGACTGGGAAAACCTACCAGCTCATGTCTCCATACAGCTATGAGATAACGAATGAAACTGCTATCAAAACCAACCTGCTGAATATTCTGTCAACACATCCAAGGGATAGGATGCCATTCAGAGATCTAGACAGGCACAATCAGTGCATCCAGGTGAACCTTCTAACATTCAACAAAGCCAAGTGCAAGGTCTTGCACCTGTGTTGAGGCAAGTCCCACTAATAAGTGCAAGCTGGAGGATGAAAGGATTGAGTATTGCCCTGGCAGTACTGATGGATAAGAAGCTGGACATGAGCCAACAGTGTGCTCTCACAGCCCTTCTACTCTGCACTGGCAAGGCCTCACTTGGAGTACTCTATCCAGATGTGGTATCCTCTGGATATAGACCTGTTGGAGAACATCCAAAGGAAGGCCACAAAAATAATCCACGTGAGGGAGCACATCTCTTGTGCGGATGGGTTGAGGGAGCTGTGGCTCTTCAACTTGGAGAAGAGAAGGCTCCAAGGTGACCTGATAGTGGCCTTTCAGTATCTGAAGGGTAGCTACGGGAAAGAAGGGGATAGACTCTTTAGTGACTCTTTAGCCTGTGGTAATGAACGAGGGGAAATAGTTTCAAATTGAAAGAGGATAGATTTAAGTTGGACGAGGAAAATGTCTTTAACAGTGAGTGGTGAGGCACAGGAACAGGTTTCCCAGAGATTTTGCGGGATTCTCCTTGTCCCTGGAGATATTCAAGGCCAGGCTAGACCAGGCTGTGAGCAACCTTGATTAGCAATGTATGTCCCTGTTCATTGCAGGAGAGTTAGACTTAATGACCTTTAAGGATCCCTTCCAGCTTTAAGGATTCTATTATTGTTTTCACTGCAACCTTCTCTCATGTTGTTGTAGAGAGTCACAGTTTCTCTCCTCAGACTAAACAGCTTCGTTTCCCTCATGTGTTTTGTTTTGTAGTCCCTTCATCAGCTTTGTTTCTCCACTTTGCACACACTCGAGCATCTCAATTTCCTTGTAGTGAGGGGGCCAAAAACCCCACAGTACTCAGGGTATGATCTCACCTGTATTGAGTACAGAGGGATAGTCATTTCCCTAGTCCTACTGACCACACTATTTCTGATACAAGCCAAGATGCCATCAGCACTCTCAGACACCTAGGCAAACTGTTTCACATACAGCCAGCTGTCAATTAGCATCTCCACATCCCTTTCTGCCAGGTAGCTTTTGAGCCATTCTTCCCCAAGCCTATAACCACTGCTCAGGGTCATTACAACCCAAGTGCAGCACACAGCATTCAGCCCTGTTGAATACCATGCAATTGGATGTGGTCTATTAATCCAGTCTATCTAGTTCCATCTACAAAGTCTTCCTACCTTCAAGCTGCCTCCGATCCTGAACCTTGGGGAACATCACTTATGACAGGACATAAACTAAATTTAACTCCATTCATAATGATACTATGGGCACAAACATCCAGGCAGTCTTTTACCCAGTAAACAGTATATTTTGTCTAAGACATGAGCGATTAGTTTCTCCAGGAGAAGGCTGTGAGAAACAGTGTTGAACACCTTGCTAACCTACAAGAAAAACAATATCTACAGCATTCCCCTCAGCTCTTACTTGGGTCATCTTTTCATAAAAAAAGATCAGGTTAGTCAAGCAGGACCTGCCTTTCACGAAGACATTCTGACTGGGTTAGATCACTTGGTTGTCCTGTACATACCATAGGATAGCACTCAAGATTATTTGTGTTATAGTACAAACACAAAACAGAATTGATAGCAATATTCAGAATACTTCAAGATCTATATAACATTAAAGTTTTACTAGCTTCACGCGAAGGCCTCTAAAAACCAATAACCAATTCCTGAGTCATGTATTTTGAATCAATCACCCATAATGTTATAATGCAATAGAAAGCACAGGAATAATTACAGGACAGTAAGGCTACAGCAAGCAAGGATAAGCCCAAATGCAGCAGCGGACATAGAAACAAAGGAAAAAGAAAAAAAACAAAAACAAAACCACTTACCTTCAGAAGGCTTTACATGGGTAGGGATCTCCAGTAAAATACCTTTACCTCCACTATCAACCCTTAAATGAGGTCTGGGAAGGGGTGGATCCTGATTCCATTCCTTCTGGTCACTCAAGTGTACACAGCTGAGCTCCGCTGAGTTGGCTCTGCCTTTCCACCAGGTGCTCAATCATTGTTTCAAGCCATGACTTAGCATTTCCTCTGTATCACCAAATAGTTATCCACTTCATTATAGATATAAGCTCCTCAGAGCAGTGGATTTGTTTTTACAGGGCTTTATTTATAAAAAAAAAAACATAAAAATAATGAGTATAGTAATATTACTGAGTAACTTGTAAGAACTTGTAAGAACTGATCCATCAGTGTGCCCTTGTGGCTAAGAGGGCCAATGGCATTCTGAGATGAATTAAAAAGAGCGTGGCCAGCAGGTCAAAGGAGGTGATCCTCCCCCTCTACTCTGCCCTGGTGAGGCCTCATCTGGAGTACTGCGTCCAGTTCTGGGCTCCCCAGTACAAAAAAGACAGGGATCTCTTGGAAAGAGTCTAGCGGAGGGCCACAAAGATGGTGAGGGGCCTGGAGCATCTCTCCTACGAGGAAAGGCTGAGTGAACTGGGTCTGTTTAGCCTTGAGAAAAGAAGGCTGAGAGGAGACCTGATCCAGGTCTATAAATACCTAAGGTGTGGGGGGCAGAATGGCAAGGACAGACTCTTCAGTGGTGAGTGGAGACAGGACAAGGGGAAATGGCCAGAAACTGCAACATAGGAAGTTCCACACAAATGTGCTAAGGAACTTCTTTACAGTGAGGGTGACGGAGCACTGGAACAGGCTGCCCAGGGAGGTGGTGGAGTCTCCTTCTCTGGAGATGTTCAAGACCTGCCTGGATGCTTACTTGTGTGACCTGGTGTAGGGAACCTGCTTTGGCAGGGGGGTTGGACTCGAAGATCTCTGGAGGTCCCTTCCAACCCCTACAATTCTGTGATTCTGTGAACTCAAACTCAGATATGTCTGAATTACAGAAGATTTAAGTCTTAAATTTTTGGTATGGCCAAAACTTGCACAGAGCTAGGAGTCTTGTAATCTGGAGATATCTTCCAGGCAGTAGCATTAAATATTACTTGAATTTCATGTTACTGCTCTGGGACATCTAAAATTTTTCCTATGTGATCAAAGATGGAACTTAGCATATAGATCCTATACATGGGCACTGTCAGTGAATTTATTCCTACTGACTTATAAGAATCAAGACTGGAGATTACAAGGCTCTTTAAAGTCACAAGAGCAGATAGAGTCAAAACAAAGAAGGTGAATCCTAGTTGATTTTTCTTCCTGACATTCATGGAAACATGGCAATGTTGGCAATGGCAATTCCACTTGACCGGAATGTAATTTCACTTATGGTCTATATACAACTTCCAGAAACTGAACTTTGATTCCTTTATGTCCTGCTTTGTTTTTTGTTTTTTGTTTTTTAAACTGCAGAGAGGTAACATAGGCAATGTCTTTTCTAACTAATTTTGCAGACAAGTTACACTTTTTATCTTTTAGATTTATTAGACTCCTCTTCCTTCTTTACAGATATCAATTATCTTCAATCATTTAAGTAACAAACTAGCAGGGGTTAAAAACACTGGCCAACATAACTGCCCTAATAAAGAAGTTACATAAAAGTACAAATTCAAGCACAGCCTAATCAGTTTGAATTAAGCACATCAGGTTTTTTTTTTGTTCACTCAACTGGAAAGCTAACATTTGCTCAGCTTGGCAACTCTCTGTGTTTACTGGTGTCTGAACGTAATGTACAGATTTCTCCAGCACGTTGTTTGTTCAGTACCTGTGCAAGCATCCATTGGTTGGTTAGAGTAAGCTGACAAACTTCCAAAGGTATTTGGTATTCCCAAAGAAAATTATTTTTAAAAAATCATTAATGCTTGGAAGAATTCTGTTTTCTTCTATTTCAACTGTGTAAACTGATGTGCTTTTATTGTTCTTGAAGTTTTGATCCAGCCTCATTTTTCTTTGTACAACTCTTATTAGTTAAATTGCTCAATAGCTGTGGGTAAGCCTATCCAAAAAGGAAAGTCAGACAAGCTTTATGTTGGCCTATTTGGGAAGTAACCTACTTGGTTCTGATCTTGTCCCTGGTGAGGTTTCGGTGTAGGTTTGGTATGCTAGAATGAAATCTTGCATTTAGTTTCCACTAAAAGAAGCCTTGTTTTCTTATGAGAAAACAAACAAAAAAAACTCACCCCTAATGCAAACAACAACAACAACAAAAAACCACAACCTGCTAACTGTTCTAGTATTTAACAAGTTTTAAGCTCTAGAGAATTAAACTGACCTTGCCTTGACCAACAGATATTTGATATAAGTTCATGGCAAGATATGGCTGTTTTAAAAGAAAATGTCCCTCCTATTTCAAGCCTAATATCTAGATCCTCAAACATGCACAAGTGGCATTAAATATTCAAAGAATTACTTGCAACTCTGTAAAGTACCCTGAAATTCTGGGATTTATGTTTTTAAAAATTAGTGCAGAACAGCTGGCTGTGCATCTGTAATACACTGAGGTATCTAAAATTTTTTAGTTTAACTTTAATCATCCCTAGTAACATGGAATATTTCTTCTCATTCATTCACAAATGATATCCTACTCTGTAGCACATCTGGCAATCTCTGTGTGAAAATAGAAAAAGCCAAAGTTACAGCAATTGCTCCACTTCTACATTCTCCGTGGAAACAAAGTTCAGCTGGAAGCACTGTGGAAAAGGCAGTGTAATCATCATGGTATTTTAGATTACTCACAACATTGTGTAACCCAATTAGGTTACAATCCATTTGAAGAAAATGTTTTTATAAGACAGTATTTTAAAGACAAAGGTGAATAAGAAAGTCTTAGTGAAGAATAAATATCATAACTAGAACTACCAGCGATCTTCTGCTCTTGTGTTTTCAAACCAGCGTAAATTGTATTTCTCCTTGTGGTTTTTTGACAGGATATGTGCCAATGGAAAGTCTGTTCAGCTTTGAAAAACAAATAGCTTTGTGTGGCTGCAGCTGATGTTCACTGGCCAATTCTTAAGAAACATCTGTGACATTTTGGGAGCTGAAAAATAATACCATTATTTTTTAAGAGTTCTAATTAAGATATCAGACTAGGCAATATTTAGAATCCCATGTTATTTGATCACGTTGGCCTATTTAGACAAACTGCTTTGCAAAGACAAATAAACCAGCTACTTAAAATGTTCAGGAAACTCAGGTTTTTTTTTCCAGTGTTTCAAGCAATAACCAAAGCAACGGTCTTTTGTAACTAACAGCCAATCCAATGGTAGATATCCAAGTATCAAAGTCAGATATAAAGAATGATACAAGTGCCTGGACCACCATCACTAATAGCATAAACAGTACACAGTGTTACTTAAGCACAAATGCTTTCTTCCCTCCTTAAACTACAGACGTTTGGAGACTTGTGTTAAAGGAAATGAACAAAGTTTGAAACATCTGAAGTTGAGATAGCGTCCTCCATAAGCCCCTGGCTTTACTTGGGTTTGTTTAGTTCATATGATTTTCATTCAGTAGATGTACTATATCTGTAAGACAAACTCAAAATTTGGAACATAGTAATACTGTGCTGTCAATAACCTGAGACATTTTAAAATTCTGTGCCATTTATTGAAAATTTAAAACAGATTCAGGACCAGTAACATACAGAGCCAGTTTATCAGTTAGCACCACAATGAACTTTACACTCTCTGCTCTCTTTAGCTTTTATCAGCACTGAATGTCAGGAGTGGAAAAGGTTAGAAAATAAAACTATGATGTTTGATTTCCAGAGGAGAAAGAAACAGTACTTTCTTGTCTTTGTAAATCTTGTTGTAGAGTATGTTTGGGCATGAACAGATCTCCTTTTGTGAGATCTTTCTAGAAATCTATCACAATTGCACACTTTTGGTGCTTTCAGTGCAGCTTTTTTTTCCACGGTCACTTATTTTATTTGCTGTTCCTATGCAATGGGCAACATAAAAGCGTGTGATAGCCCTTTAGCTTCACTTGTGTTTTGGGATTTTTGTCCAGTTTTCCTAGCACAGCATATCTCCTTTGACTCAATCAGACTTCAGTTTCAGAAGGGGAATTGTGAAGTTGCCAGAAGAGATGGAACAAAACTTTCCCTTTAAGCTGGGGGCACGGAGAATACAGTAGTGCTCTGTGACAATTTGGCATAGCAGCAGGAGCGCTCTGAGTCCCCAGGCCCACTTCCTGTTCCCAGGCCGTGCTGTGCTCTGAACTCCCTCCAGAGTAGCGAGACACCCAACCACACTCATGCCAGGCAGCACCAAGGAGGATAAGGAAGGCATTTGCTCTTACTCGGGGAGACCTTTGATATTTTATGTTGTTGTTAAAGGGGGAAAGAATGCTTTCCTAGCTGGAAGGCAAATAACATACAGAAACAATTTTGCATGTCTTTGCAGCTAGTGTAGCTACTCTGACACTACCTGAACACTTCACTCTATTCCTGTTCCTATTCACATCTGATCTAGGGCTTAATGAAAAAAAGTTAGATTAAAACTCAACCCACTATTCCTCTCCTTTCTTTGAAGATAACAGGAAGAGTGAGGCGCTAGGATCTGAGAAAGCTGTACAACTATTAATTTTATGTTGGTACCTCAACTCAACTTCCAATTCATTACTATTAATCAGGTTTAAAGCAACAAGAACAGAATGTTATGGCACAAAAAGAAAATAATCCCAAAGCCTTGAGAAACGGCAACTCACATGACAGGCATGTATAGAAGTTCGCAGCCAGGGCAGCAGGCAAGTTCTGTTAAATATTAGATACAGGGTCAGCTCTGGCATGCTCAGCTTCTCTGGCATGTTATTTTACATAATTAAAATTAAATTATTACGATTTCTTTTCTTTCTTTAAATAGAGATGGAATTAGGAGCAGATCTGATGTTTCCTGATAGCCATAACAAATCTCAGGCATGTGCCTTTTGAAGTACTGTTTTCCTGCCACAATTTGTACATTTTCTTTCAGAATCTTCCTGTGCTGATTTACTCCTTTGTTCCCCTAACTCGTATCTAATTTTCCTCTATGCTTGGCATGGCTATGCTCCACCAATGTTCAATTACATGGATTCAAAATTAGCAATGCAAATCTATGGAGGTACTGCAAGCATCTTGCCATTTTCTTTTCTTAATAAGAAAAATGAAAATTGAACAGTAGAAAGACATCTTACATTTTCTGGTGAAAGTGTGCCACTGCACACTTTCTCTCTGCTTAGCCTACTAACAATGGCAACTTGTTATATTAGTTAATGTCATTTTTAGTGCAGCTAAAGAACTTTACCCATAAACACTGTAAGTAGATTACTACAGAATTTTACAGCTAGAGCAAGGAGACTTGGGACTAGGATTTTTCCCGGTTTAGCCACAGGCTTGTAGCTTTATTTTGGCCAAGGCACTTAATTTCCCTGGAAATTAAGCCAAAAGTGGATATCACTGTCTACCTACCACATGAGTTACAAGAGGGCAGATTTAATTACAGTTTTGGCATGTAGGAAAAAAAAAAGCTGCAGAAAAAGTGTGGATAGTAAAATATTTTAGAAAAGTACCTGCTTACTGAAGTAACTTATTCTGAGTGGCCAATTTTCAGTAAACTCTTCTTTTGCATAATACTAACTCTGTTATTTATCAACCATCTTCATGTGTGCTCAGTATTTGGCATGCAGCATTAAAAGTAATAAATAATAATTAAAATTTCATCAAAGACACAATAGAGAAGGCAAGCAAATACTAAGCAGAGTAATGGAGCATTGAAAAACAGGCTTTTACATCTCAACCCCAGTGTAGCTTCCAGCCTCATGCTGGGACATTGTTTCGGTACCGACACGGATGGAAGAGCAACTGCTGTTGAGTCACCCACATCAGTCCGTCTGGCACCACACAGGATCCTGCTGTCAGCACTGGCTTTAGAGAAGTACAGCTCCTCCCTGCAACACCCTCTCTTCTGCCTGTAGCATAGATACTGCTAGCAGCAGGCCAAGACTCTGGTGGTCACAGCAATTGTTAAGGAAAAACACTCCTGTATCCCTTCAAACAATGGACTTCCCCCAGAATTACCAGCCTTTTAAAAGATTTGGACTTCTCAGGGTCAGACAAGAAGGAAAACACTTCCAGACAGAGCTGAGCCCCGTTGCCTGCAGCAGTGGCCAGTGTTTTGCAGCTGACGTTTTGTATATGCTTGAACAAAACTGTGGAGGTATTGTAGGTTTACCTGCAAAGTAATATCTCACAGAAGGAAACTCCTTCTACAAATTTTATTTGTAGAAATTACATGGGCTTTGAATCTCAGTGTAAAACAAAGATTACATGGGCTTTGAATATCAGTGTGAAACAGCTGAACAGAAATTAGCAGTCTTCTACTGATGCATGAGAGGACACAGTTACACACCTGACTAGACTGGGCCTTTTCATCCCACCTTCATTCAGAAAATTCACTTTGAAGAAAATGGTTTTGCTAGGATTCAGCTGTCCATTCACTCCCTTTCAGCTACTAAATCAGCCAGTCTCATCTGTTTTATTTTCTGAACTTATCTTTCACCAGAGCAGCCTAAGTGGGAAAAAAGACACACAAAAAATACCTAACTACTACTTCTAAGAAAAACATACTTGTTAAAAATTCCCCATCCAGATGGGATAATTGCTGCTGGTGCATTTCTAACACTGAAGAGCCACAATAGAGGTTGACCAGGAAACACAACTTATATAGTGTACTTCCTGTATTAGTTTTAAATGAACACGTTTTAGGATGAAAGAAGGGTCATCTGAATACAAATTATCATTTATTCCATTAAGAATTACATCACTGGAATCATTAACTTGAAGGAGGTACATTCAGAATGGTAACTGTATGCATACAGCATGGTCATGTAGCAGAATTCTTATGGATATATTGATATAAACTCAAAATATGTCAGCACAATTTCATGGAAGAAAGAAGAAAGCCTGAGAACATTATTAAATGCAATTACCACAGGTGCAGGACATCCATGAAACAAAAAGTGTTAGATGCTAGGAAAAAGCATGATGAGAAATCTGCACAGTTCTCAGTACTGTTCCTTCACCTTCTGAGACAGGATTCTATAGTAATGAAGTCTTTGCATAGAACTATAGCACTTTTCTTGCTGTTTCCTTTCCTGAAAGTGTACTGCCTTGCTTTGCAGTAAGTTTCTTTTTCTTTATAACTTTGTTTGATCCTTGAGTAGTTTTCTCTGAGGTCAGTGCTTGCCAATAAATGTATGATGAAATTTGTATTGATCAGAGGTTACTGCCAACCAGTGCCAACTGCAGTCATACCAGGAAGGTATGAACAGGCAGTGATCAAACATACGGGATAGCTAGAACTGGGCAAGAAATCTTCATGAGTCTAACCACAAAGTATTCAAAAAGAGCAGGGATATGCAAATTTCCCTGGATTAATAAGTAATTTCCCTGCCAGTGAGAGTATGTGAAAATTAAGTAATGATGTGAATGAAAAAAAAAATCTCTAATTGACTTGTGATTAGTTGATTGACTGCTCATAAAAGAAGAGTAGCTGGCTTCTCCAAGGGCAGAAGTTGCAGCTAATAACAGGGGGCAGGGAAAAGAATTAGGGAACAAATTAGAATGGCTGACAGATAAGAAACAGGAAAAAGCAAATGAGTGTGCTGGCACAGGTGCAAGCAGACAATGCTGCTGAGCAGGAAACCTGTGTACTGCGGTGCTGAGGTAAAGGGTAATAAGCAGTATAGGACTTGGATTTCAACTCTTCTATGGGAGACAGAAATTTGAAAAATATCTTGAAGAGACAGCATGATGGGGCCTTAACCCGTGAACCTCAAGTTAGAGCTAATTCCCCTTCAAGCTCTACACAGGTTTTAAGCAGGAAAAAAAGATTTGACAAAGCATAGGTTAGATGAATTCTCTCTCAGGAAAAAAAAAAAAAAAAAGAGAGAGAGATCTTAAAATCTTTAAGTAAAATAGGGGAAGATTAAAATTATCTATAAACAAATTTTTTTACTCCTGCCTTCAAATGGGCTCTTTCTTCCAAAGCTGGTCTAATACCACCAGCAATATGGTGGATTTCTAAGTTGCAGCAAATGCCAGACACTTCCCTCTAAGTCCCCAAAACTTCAGCTTGGCTTGTTCACTGCTTCTCTCCACAATGTCTCAGCTTCTCCTCTTGCTGAGCTCTCCTCTGAAAGCCCCATCCCGCATTCTGAAAAGGCTCCCTACACACATTCAGTTACTCAGTTACTTAGGGAGAAGCATTCCTGCCTTTCTCAAAGGTTCCTGACCTCCTCAGTTTCTTTTTAAAGAAGCATGACATATAACCTCAAACAAATAAAGCAAATATGACCCATTGCACAAGAATTACATGACAAAAAGATTTTGGTAATGGAAAGTTGCCTGTGCCCTGAGGTAAGATCAAGAAATGCAAATGAGCAACGCTCATGAACTCTGAAAAGATGATTAAAAGCCTAGATATAAAACCTGAAAAACTATTCTCCTAACTCGATTAATGCTGGCAAGTTTTGTTACATCTGTATTTAGAGGAATGGTTGAATTATTCAACAATTTCTACCACAAAACAGAGTTTACATTAGACTAAGAGGAATAACACTGATGTGGGGTAATCTTTTTGAACCATACCTTACAAAAAACTAAGACAGGCTTTACTCCTCTTGCTAATGCTGGTTGCAGCAGCCTGTGCTAGCTGTAGTGCTAACACGTATCATCGCCTTTTTGAAAGGGGGCAGAATGGCGAGGCCGGACTCTTTTCAGTGGTGAGTGGAGACAGGACAAGGGGAAACGGCTGGAAACTGCAGCATAGGAAGTTCCGCACAAATGTGCGCAAGAACTTCTTTACAGTGAGGTGACGGAGCACTGGAACAGGCTGCCCAGGGAGGTGGTGGAGTCTCCTTCTCTGGAGATGTTCAAGACCTGCCTGGATGCCTACCTGTGCGACCTGCTGTAGGGAACCTGCTTTGGCAGGGGGGTTGGACTCGATGATCTCTGGAGGTCCCTTCCAACCCCTACAATTCTGTGATTCTGTGATTCTGTGATTCTGTGAAAGTCATCACTTCAGAGGCAAAGAAAAGACATCTCATTACTTCAGGACAATACATGAGGCCACTCCACAATGCTACAGAGCAGTCATGTTCAAGGCAGCCCCAGTTAATGCAAAAATTAAAAAATTGCCAGTAGTTCTGACAACGTTTCTTCCACACTATTGACAACTGGGAGAATCCTATTCTTTAAGAAAGATGAGCTGAAACAAATTAATACAACATTTGGAAATACATTTCTACTTTTGAAAGCTTTCTAAAGACAACTATTGTAAGCTTTCTTCTTTTTGTGGTTTTAAAACAATGTGAGTCCAGCAACTAACTGATTTAATAATGTAAACACTGCATAATGGGATGCTCCTAGATTTTTATTTCTTTTTCTTTTTTTTTCCTTCCCACTGTGGCCTCCTAAATCATTTATTATTCATTTTGTAACCATTTCTTCTTATAACATGCCAGTAAAATTTCATCATGCTCTCTGAAGCACCTGTAGATTCAAGTAAGTACTGATCATAAACATCATTTTAAAATGTAATGTAGCCGCTTTGCTCTTAACATGAATGGTAGAACCTACAGATGGAAATAGGGAACATTCCAGCTCATTTGCACATGCATGAAACATCCACTGAAATTATGTACCACTAAGAAATATATATATTAATATATAATATATAATAATATAATATCTTATAAGCATAAAAAGCATAAAGCATAAAAAGCATTTAAGAAGTTACAGCATATACGAAGGGAATATGTAACAATAACATCTTTTAATTTTTATCTCTTTAAAAATACCTGGAAAAATCAAGTATCTGAGAACTGAAGCTGCATCTTGCTCTATTGCAAAGTAAAAATACCAAACACACATTACATAAAACAAAAACAAAACAGCTTTGCACTTGAAATCTGACTTTCAGAAGCACTGGGAAGATTTTGAAAATAATTATTTGAGCAGAGG
Source organism: Lagopus muta (assembly GCF_023343835.1). Classification (NCBI taxonomy): domain Eukaryota; kingdom Metazoa; phylum Chordata; class Aves; order Galliformes; family Phasianidae; genus Lagopus; species Lagopus muta. The sequence continues at coordinate 40,507,760 of NC_064438.1, forward strand.
TTTTTCCCCTCTTCTTTACAAGCACTTGAAAACAGATTTATGCTCACATGTTCATTATCAACTACAATCTAATATTAGAGAAAATATTCTAAAAAAATTCAGGCAATTCTGGCATTAATAAAATCAGGTTTCCTACAGCTCTATGCCTTACAGTTGAAATGCAACACCCTCATCTTCTTCTCCATATGGCTACTTCTGTAAGACCATATAATTTATATGTAAGTAATGTGATTAAAATGTAGGCCAACAGATACAACTACCGATTTTATTATAGAATATACATGTTATAATAGATGTCAACATTACATTTGGTTTTATAACCAAATTAATGTTCCTGTGTTTCAGAAATCAGTTCTGTGAGTTGTAAAAAATTATATTAAAAATTATGCATTTGTCAGATATATAGGGCATAGGACAGCTCTAAGTTCACATCACTCAGATTTTCTGTTGTATTTTCCTGCCCTGATCACCTTTAATCTATTTTTTTCTCCCACAAAAAAGACAATAGCACAAAAAACGTGACACAGATAAGAACAAAGAATTCCTTATCTCAGAAAAATGCCAGGGGGTAGACAGAACAGATGCAGCAAATTAAACCAGAATTCATCCAGAACTTACAGGTTAAATTTTAGAAACTGGTGAAACCTCAAGAGAAACCTGTAAAGAAAAGGGATTTATTATTATTTTTTTAATAAGCTCAGATGAGAGTCTTTCCAACTCAACATCTAGGCACAGCCCACTCCTAGAGCTCCATAAAATGGGATTAGCGGTGAATAGTAGCAGCCAGAAGTCACTTTTTTGTATTCAATTAAAAGATACCATTAGTTAATGTCAGTTGCTAAATGTTCCTTTGAAACATGCTTTTAATGTAAGAATGTTTTTAAAATATATTCTGGTAAAATAGCATCTATCTGCTCAAACATATTCCAAAACATAGCATAATGTGTCTGCTATGCTGTTTCTGTGACTACTCCTACTGTTGTACAGCTCATATGAATGGAAACTTGTAAATTCATAATTTCAGTGAACATCACTAAAGGACACAATAAACTAATAACTTTGTTTTCAATGTTACCGTATTTCTACAGATAGAACTGACGTACTGACGATAGATAACAAGTGGTCTGTAAAGCAAGCAAGATGTTTGCCATGAACAACCCCATAGATCACAACCATGTAAAAAACATGCAAAAGCTTGTAAGTTCAGCAGGCAATGGAATACACAATTGAGAATGGAATTAGTAAAATAATTACAGGCTTTTGATGACTGATTTCTTGGGATATTAAGTAACTGTATTTTGGCCACCTTGTCATGAAAAGTTTTCTTTGTATAGAATGATTCAATGATAAGAAACTTTCTCTCTCTATTTTTTTACTTTATATTAGAAAATTGTTGTATTTCTGCTGGAGTAAAGGTAATTTTCTTCCTAGTATCTGGTATAGTGCTATATTGTGGATTTAGGATGGGAATAACTTTGATAGCCCACCAGTGTACTAGTTGTTCCTGAGCAGTGCTTATAGAAATTATTGAAGACAATAAATTGTTTACCATTGTTTACCCTGGAATTGAGACACTCCTCAGGTGGACATGGGCACCTGACTCAAGTGCCTATAATATTGGCCTATGAATGGAAGGTAGTCAGCTGGTTTCCTCTTTTATCTCCAAATTGAGATCCAGTCAATAGAGTTAGTGCAGTTGGCAACAATTTTATCAAACCTTAGGTATTTACTTTGGGGCAAAATTAATTATGACATGGGTCCCAGGTATTCTATTGAATATAGATGTAGGTTTGTTTAAATGGAAGCATGTATCCTGCACAAACCCAAATGGAGTCAGATGAACCTCATTCATATTCACTAGAGGGCTTGTCCCATTCATTCAAGGACACCTCTGAAACCATTCAGTGATTAATGGCAAATATAAATAACCATGCCTATTGTAAGGCTGTAGTACCTTGCTAGATTTTTTTTTTTAATCAATAGAAGTAAACAAATCTTTTAACTGAATATGTGCTTTAAACACACACTTTTGAAGAAAACTATTAAGCTTCACCTCAAAAATGCCGTTTTAGTTTTTGAGCAAGTTTTATAGTAGAAGAAGGAAAAGAAATAAAAAATCCAAGAGCATTTATTGTTCTCAGAAACAGACTAAAAAGCAGAATTGGACAAAAAAATTCACATCAATCGCATAGTCTTCACACAAAACAAAAAAGATCTATTACATCAAACAGGACTTTAAAAAAAAATGACAGTGTCTCACAAATGAATACAAATGCTATGTGCTGCTTAGAAAAATAATTTATTTAGCTTAAGAAATTTACATTTTATGTTACACTAAACAATGAGTAACACTAGCAACTTTGAACCTGCAAAGAGACTATCTCCTGAGATATGATAAACTTGAGAGCTTACTTTTGTGAGTAGCTTGGAATACATCCCAAGTCCACTAAAATTAATGATTGATATTTTTAGTACTTCATTTGTACTTAACATTTTGTATTCCGATTGGAGAAAGTAAGTACAAATGTTGACACCAAATTATCATATGAACTATCCAGGCAGAGCCTTAGCCGAACTTATACATTAACATACCTTCAGACTCAATGTCAAGGCGTCAGTTTGCAGCAACGTACTCGAAGCTCAATACACTGCTTTCATATATTTTGTAATCTAGATGATCTCAGCATTTAGTATTCTGACTGGTATTCAAAGCAAGAGTTGATTCCTACTTCACATTGGCATAAATTAGACACAGGCATGCTGAACTCAGTGCAGCCACACACAATAAGATCGGTATGCTAGTGTGACATGAATCAAACCTCATGCATGTCACAGCAACACAAACTTCACAGATTGACAAAGTTCCATGCTCTGGAATATCACGGTAAGAAATTTCTACACATCATAAAACTTTGTTCCTAAATGTGTGAGAGGCGTTCTGAAAATCAAATTGTAGGCTTAGTTGTATGTGTATCCATGCAATTTGCAAAAGTAACAGCTAAGCATAATTCATTATGTAGTTCTCAAAACAGTGTGTTTTTTCATTACGAAAGGTAGCTGCTAGGAAAAAAAAAAAAAGGAATAAAAACATCTTGGTAAGTTATCTTGGAATGAAACTGCCATATGATAAAAAAGCTGAAGGACTTGCTGCAGAAGTTAGAGAATATATGACAAGTAGTCAAAGCGGTACGCCTCGATATATTTTTTTTAAGAATAAAATAAATCACATTATTGAAATGAAAGATACAATGAACTTCTGCCTACATGTATGAAAATTCTCTCTTCTAGTACTTTATTAAGTACATGATTTTGTGGCAAAACTAATCTGAAACAAAACATTTAGCAGTGAGTGTGAAATACAGCTGATACATCTTAACGGGTGAACCACTATTTGAAAACACCATAGTGGCCAACATTAGAGAGGGCCAAAGAGGTGCAATAACTCTGAATATCACAAATTTCATAATTTTCTAGAAAAGTTATTTTAAGTTCAAAACTTTTCATTATATGCAAGCTACTCCAAAAGTAACAACTCCTATAAGGACAGTCTGCCAAAAACAGCGTCTGACATGGAAGTACATATGAAGAAAAGCTGTGTCACATTGCTTGCTGAGTATTTATGGTAGCCAAACAGTGGATGTGAGTACAGTGAGGTGATGGGTGTTGTGTTTCAGCTGTGGACACAGCGATATGGAAGATAAAACACATTCTGGACAGCCACGCATAGCTGTAACACCATGGAATGAAGAATGTCTCAATCAGTTCATTCTGTGAGAATTACAACATTAATGTTGAATTACAACCAGAGAACAGTGTGTGGAGGTGAATATCATCTTCAGTGTGTTGGAAACGATGGTGGCAACATTCGAATAATGCAAAAATTTGTTCCAGGTGTGACAAATGCTCACATAGGAACAGAAAGAACAGCATGTGTAAGTTTGTCAGGACCTATTGAACCAGTACAAGCCTGAAGATTATAGTATATATATACATGAGGCCAAATAAACCTCAAATCCTAATTCTGAGAATTTTTGAGGAAAAGTCTAGTTTTGAAAAATAATCAGAGCTGAAGTACTGCAAACATTAGCATTTAGTTTGCTAAGGAAATACTACAATAAAATATGTATTTGTTAGTATGTATTTGTCTGCTCACTAGATGAACACATATAGTAGACTTGGAGATCTACAAAATGCAGTGAAAATATACCTTGAGAAAATATTCCTTCATCCTTTCCTCAAACTCATCATTAAATGCTGACTTCATTGATATTGGAGATGCCTCTGTCATCTAGATTTCAAAGCACACATCTAGCTTCAGTCATATGTATTTCAAAGCACAAAGGGTTAATTTTCTGTTAGATCAGTAAAGTTTTACAGTGTATGATCATACATGTTTATGCATGTCTATGACTGTAAGATATGTACGTATTTATGTGAATGGGACGATTCACATAATGTCTGTACAGCCATTAAAAGTCTGAACGCACCTTCACCATTTGGTAATCAAATTCAGAGGAACCCGCAATATCTCTGCTAGTTCAGCAATATCACATTCAGCAAGCTGCCTCTCTGGCACATTTTAGAGGAATGAAAAATAGCAATATGTTTATACAGACACACAAAATAAAACCTATGAGGCAGGAAAATTAAGAAAAGACAGATATACAGTTTCTTTGCATAGATATTCCTTTTCTCTGCTGAAAGTTGAATTTATATGGGAACGTAGTCAGTGAGCCTTTTACATTAAATCAGGGGATGGACTCCTTGCTGAACTGCTGGAAAAGGTCTTTCAAGATTTAATGTCTGGAAATAATCACATGCTGAGGAATTTCATTCCTGTATACCAGTCTCCATTTCATTTGCAGGTAGGCAGTTTAGAGGTATCAAACTGACCTTTCTGACTTTAAACCAGTACGGAGCATCTTGCACACATTCAATTCATTGGAAGCCTGAGAGTTTTGTAAAGTCATTTTACAGTGAACTGCAGCAGCAACTGTGGACTGGGAAATATGATGCAATATGTCCACTGACACGTGTATTAGATGCCAAGGCAACCTGAGTTTGAGAATTTCCCAATCAAAATGTTACATCACAAGATCCACTTTGTTTCAGTTTTAGAATGCTAAATGGGAAAGGCACTGTATTTTATTTGAATTAAATAAAAATAAAATATCTGGGTGAAAATTACTCATGCAGTAATTAACTTAGAAATGCTTTTAATGAGGTATTGGGATTAGCTGGTCTTTTAGTTATCCCTAAATTAAGCAGGAACCAGCGGCATGAAATGATAAAACAGAACTCCAGTGACTGATTTTTTCTCACATTCCCAGGGGAAAACAAAACAAAAACAAAAACCACCCAGCATTTACTAGTAAGCACATACAGAAATTTCAGCTTCAGAAGAGATCCACCTTCAAAAACAGCATTACACAGAATAGATGCCCTTCTATCACGTATAGGCTAAATGCCTATTTGTTACTTTCTTCCACTAAGGCCATAGCAAGGTTGAATTTTGAACATCTGATGCATTTATTAAAACGCATCAAGCCAGCCAGCAGTATGTATGAAATTTTTTCAAGTCTGATATTCAGTCTATATTGCAAATAAGAGAATTTCCAAAGTACAGGAGAAAACTAAGCAAATCTCTCACAATAAGAGATGACTTGAAATGAGATAGGTAGATTTTTTCAGGGGCTTCAAAGACAGTTTGTATAAGGCTCTCGTGAAGTTTCAGTAATGACTCTCATCCTGGAAAAATGAAGAGTTTCTTGACTTGGATACTTGATTGTTCTGTTTTCACAGAGATTTTTTTTACCTATCTCTCTGGTGAAGACAAAACAAACAACTCCATGGTTTCTGATGGATTTACGGATACTCTGAGAGTCAAAATACATGACAAAAATCTGCAAACTCCATAGTTACAGATGTTTGGATGAGATTGTGTTGTCTGTGCTGGAAATAGCACTGAAGGCTTCTTTTAAAATGGTGCACATATTGAGCTGCATAGATGAAATAGCTTATGCGAAAGATGCAAACTGTTCTCTTGGCCAGCAGTAAAGCACAGCTGATGCTGATCTTTTTCCACAGTAAGTCCAAAAGTGGGTTACTGGTGGTTTCTGTGAAAAGCCTATTGCCAGGACGTAATTTGGGCTGACATCCCAGTTCAGTGCTTATTTAACAAGGTGAGTGACACAGAAATCCAGGTTATCAGAATGATACCATGTGACCATCTTTAGCAAATTTCAGTATTACTTCTCAGAAGTATTTTAGATATCAGCAACTGTTTCAACTGAGGGTAATTTGAAGAAATACACTTCGTAATACTTGATTTTTTTGTTCCACTGCATATTTCAGCAGATCTCCTAAATCAGTTTGTAGCCTTTTCCTCTGCCTGAAGTTTATAATATTTCAGCATTACTGCAACAGTACTTATCCTTTATTATTTTCACTACGGACTCATAGTAGATTGAGTAAAAGCAATTAAAACATCCGAACAAACTTAGATAAATTTGCCTTTGCAGGAGCAATAATCGTTACAATTAGGCACATGTGATCTGAGGGTAGCTTAGCAAGTAGGCTTTATTTTAATAAACAAATTAAGAGTGGCAGAATTCACATTAAAAGAGATTATGTTAGTGGCAACAACTGCCTTCATAATTACTGTCATTCACTGGGCATATCAACTACTAAAATTATTAATGTGGAGTTAAGTGTAGAAATGCTTTTTGACACCCTAGTGCAATATAGATGACAGATGAGAAAAGCAGTCTAAGATAAAAATGATTCTGATCTGAAGACAGATGAAATAACAGACGGCAAAAGAATCACTGTGCCTACGAAGAAAAACACATACTGAACAGCCACTTGCCTAAATAAAGATAGCAGAACTAAACCTAAAACAGGCTTACTTATGCAGCTCTTGTATTTAAATATAGTACCTTAATGAAAATACACTAATAATTGATTTCCAAGAATATTTAGCTCTAAATAGCAAAAAGAAGGTGCCTCCTTGTTACTAAAAAAAATCATCACATATTTTCTCACATACACGATACCAAAAATTCCTATGGTATTAAGGCAAGAAAACAGGTATCTCCTTCTTACAGGCTGAGTAAGGGCAGATTTGCAACTTTAGCTATGGAAACATGGTCGCTATTGTTGTTAGTACAAATGATAAATGCTGAATGTTGCTTTAGTTCAACCACAGTAACCTCTTCCAATGTTGTCAGCATTCCCAGAGACATTAGATTACAGATTTTTGAAAGACTGAGGTTATCACATTCTGTTCTGCTGTACCTCTGCATACAGCGCTAATATGCATTTCAGATTTAAAATCTCATTTAGTTCTTTACACAGAAAAGCAACGTACTCCTAACAGCCCAGTTATGCTTCCAACTAAAGGGCTGCAGTGACTTCTGCTAGAGTGAAAAATATTTTTGTATGTAATAAACAAATAAATAAATAAAGCCCAAGATGGACTTTTATTTAGGGATTGCTTTGATTTAGATGGAAATACCAACGTTTTGAAATTAAAACACCAAAAATAAGCTGTTCTGAAAAACAGCAAAAATAGCTGTTCCTCCTATTCCTCCTAGGAAAAACCTACCAGATTTTTTCTACATCTATTTCTAAATTTTACAGTTAGATAAAAATAAATATAAAAAACAAACACCTCAGGAATCTGTGTTGCATTCTCCTCCATTTCCAGATAACTGGTCTGCAACTGACTTCAGTACTGGGAATATAGGCCTTAAAGAGGCACAGATATACTAGGTATGCAGTTTGAATGTGAGGAGATTTAGAGAACCATGGTTAACAGAATCACAGAATCACAGAATCACAGAATCACCCGGGTTGGAAGGGACCCCAAGGATCATGTAGTTCCAACCCCCCTGCCTAGCAGGGCCACCAAACATACACATTCAGATCAGGTTGCCCAGGACCCCGTCCAACCTGGCCTTAAACACGTCCAAGGACGGGGCATCCACAACCTCCCTGGGCAGCCCGTTCCAGGGCCTAACCACTCTCCTAGTAAAGAACTTCCCCCTAACATCCAACCTAAATCTTCCCTCCTTCAACTTGGATCCATTTCCCCTAGTCCTGCTGTTGTCAGCCCTTTTGAAGAGTTTACTCCCCTCCTGGGTGTAGGTTCCCTTCAGGTATTGATAGGCTGCAATGAGGTCACCCCGCAGCCTTCTCTTCTCCAGGCTGAACAAGCCCAACTCCCTCAGCCTGTCCTCATAGGGGAGGTGCTCCAGTCCCCTGATCATCTTAGTCGCCCTCCTCTGGACCCTTTCCAAAATCTCAATGTCTTTCTTGTACTGAGGGCTCCACACCTGGACACAGTACTCCAGATGGGGCCTCACAAGAGCCGAGTAGAGAGGGACAATCACCTCCCTGTCCCTGCTGGCCACCCCTCTCCTGATGGAGCCCAGGATCCCATTTGCCTTTCGAGCTGCCAGAGCGCACTGCTGGCTCATATTCAGTCTCTCGTCCATCAGGACCCCCAGGTCCTTCTCTGCCGAGCTGCTCTCAAGGACCGCTCCTCCCAGCCTGTACGGGTGCCTGGGGTTCTTCCGGCCCAAATGCAAAACATTTAACATTTGACTGTAACAAATAAATGGTATCAGTTTTACAATAATAGCTAGTTCTTTACTGTAATGGTAGTATTGGCATTTTCATTCATGAAAAATATATTCAGTGCTCCTTGGTGCAGCCACTATGCCTCTAAGCCAAAGATGAACTGATAAGTAGACTTTTTACCTCACAAATGGATTTCGAAGAATATAAGAAGAGTATTTTCATTGTTCTATGGAATTTCATCTTCAGCTGTCAATGAGACAGCTGAAAAGAAAGACCAATAATGTGACTGAGCTCTGAATATTCAAGGAATACTTTCACCATCACCAAAACATGGCTTTCATGAAAATTTTGAGAAAAATAAGAAAATTGCTTTGTTTTGCTTTGTGATTCAGTTCTGCTCTATTCCACTCCACAAAGGGATGGAAACTCCTTGATACACTGAGATCTATTTTTAATTTGAAGTGTATATAATACAAATCTACTCTCTTGAATATTTAGTAATTACCTTCTCCAAAGTAATTCAGATAAATACTCTTCTGTTTCCTGTAAATTATTAAAAAACTGAAGGATATTACAAAATGTGAAGGTTAAGTGAAAATTATTTGATGCCAAAATAAAGGCCCAGTGCATTTCTGAAAGCCCTATATTTAAACCCTGTATTCCAGAACAGCTTTATAAGCACAGATACCTGGTCTTAGCTGATTATAGCCATTATTTAATATATACAAATAAAGTAGCCTGATTTACCAAATACTAAACAGAACAAAGAAATAAAACAAATTTAGGTGGGGTAGGACATTTTTTTCATTATTGAAAACTTCTGTTATAGGAAAGAATGTAGGAATGAGTCACTGAAGGGTTAAAATCCATCCTGATAACCAGAAAGGACAGTAATTTTTAAGATATGACATATACAGTATGCTTTATACAAAAATAATCTGGTTTTCTACTTTAAAAAATAAAACTGGTCAAAGGAATATTATTTCAGGCCAATATGGAAAAAATATTGTTGCTTAAACCACAAAGGGACAGTTTCACATAATGTCATTAAAGGAACTTTAGCCTTCAGTAGAAAGGAAACAAAATTCACTTTGTAATATGAACCTCTATCAAAGGTGGAAGAGAGACAAATATTACATGCTATCTGAACTGCCATGCCAAGAGGGTAAATTTAAGAAACAATTTCCTGGCTTTGGAAACCATAACCCCTCTCATTAATGTGTGTGTCTGTGTGTGTGTGTGTGTGTGGTTTTATTTCTTTTCTTCTGTTCCCTCAACCCTTTTAGAAAATGTTAAAGAAGGAAAAAGAATTCTACTGTAAACCCAATCACACAGTCAAAGGCAAATATACTGAGCACTAAACTTACTAAATTTATTCACCTGCACTTTTAAAAAATAATCCAGAATTTTACGTAATAGCAAGGGAGATTAGACTGCTTATCCATCATTGTTAAATACTGTAAAGCAGAAGTGACGCTGCTTTAAGGAAAGACACCAGATTTCTGAGTTACAAGTGATGAACAATGTACAGATACATAAAATGGTAAAAACAATGAACATCCAGATTTTTACAAATACCTTAGGAAATAGAGAGGATGTTATTTCTCAACATATTGCTTCTCAGCTGAGACATTTAAGTTCCGTTGATTTTCCAGCAAGTGATTTACTTCAAAAAACATTCCAGCTTCAGTAAAGTTAGTAGAGCACATATTTTTATCCATCAGCAGCAGACTCTTTCCAAAATGATATACATAGCTTGCTCCAAAAGCAATGCCTCCTGTTTATTTTCATGGAAACTACAACAAAGATCACAATGACACTACTTCATAGAGCAAATTCTTGGCTATAAAACACTATTCTTCAACATGGTCACCACCATCAGTCATGCATTTTCATCAGCAATGAACACGAGCCTGCATGTCACACTCATAAAAACCTGCACCAGTGTAAGGTGAACTACAGTCACTGTCACTACTGCTGAAACACAACACCCACTGCCTCCCTGTGCTCGCACCCAGTTTGGTCTCTCTGAACTTTCAGGAAGTATCCATGAATATGAATGGATGCAGTTTTTTCTCCATGGAGGAATTCCGTGACACCCCTTTACTTTATCCATGTCATGTCACACTTCATCATTTCCATGTCAGACACCATCCTGTCAGACTGTCCCTCAGCAACAACATGGAATGGAATATTGGTGAAAAAGTTCAACATCTACTGCCATACCACCAATATCCACTTCTGACATTATGGGACAACATAATAAAATAGGAGGCATTACTTTCAAACCATCCCTCGGACTTAAGAGAGCATGATTTGCTGTTTTATAATATATTTTAAAATGACTTTTTAAAATATTTTTGTCACAATTTTTAAGTATTATAAAATCTGCAGGCTGGAGACTTTCTTGCAGTTTTCTAATGTTTAAACAGAAGAAAAAAAAACACTTTAAACATTTCTAGCTGTGCTCTGATCTAATTAAAAAAATAAATCACAAATTTTGGATATACCATACACTTGGTTTAGTTTATGGTTCCTGTGGCCTGAGTTAAGCACAACTTCATTACATCCATAGTCTTTGTAGACAATGACAGAAATTGGATTCCATTTGTCCTGTCTTCTCCAGAAGGGCTTATTTGGCTATACGTTTGTCCTGCCCTTCCATCACTGTTGAGATTAGAAGAGATGGACATAACTGCATTGCTTTCCAAACCTTTTGAATTAACAGACGTATAAAAAGCCAATGGCAACACAACAATGCATAGCATTATATACATGTGGAAGGTAAAGAAAACTTTACAAAATAAATGAGAAAAAAATCAAGTCCATAGAAAATGAAAACAATTTTTTTTTTTCTCTACCATTTTGATATTCTCAGCAAGAAGTTCTGTTTGAAACAGACAGAATCCATATGGACTCTGTAAAGGCTATAGAGTCCACTGGGATGTCAGAAAACTTCAGAAACTTAAAAAGAAAAAAAAAAATTCCTGTTTTAAGGTGGCACATAATGACCTGAGATGCCTATGGCGCTAAAAAACAGTGTTCTAGAGAAACACTTCCTAAGCATGAAAGAAGTGTACAAAATAATTATTGCAAAATAAATATTCATGTTACACAGTACTCTAATAGATTTGGTAAATTTTTAAGGCACAGCAGTAGTGATTCAATCAGAAGCACTAAAAAAAATGGAAAATAAAATCAGGACCATCAGAAGAACTGTTATTTCTTTTGACAGCAAATTCTTCTGTGATGTGCTGCTTGAGATCACAGTAATGCAGTATTGTACCATTACTGTTTAAAATGGAATCATCCAAACAAATACAATCATGCAATACTGCCAACATGACATGTCTTTTCTAACTGAGAAGAAAATAGAATAAATAAGTGATCATTAAGCCCTGCTAGTAAAACTTTCACAGCCACTTAGCAATGCCCTTCTGTACACTTAATACAGATGAATCGAGATTCAGGTGCTATTGAGTGCTTTACTAGAGGTCCCACAATAACAAATTCGCCACAGCATCTGATAAAACTATTCAGAAGAATAATTCTAAACAGCTTACAAGTGACACATGATGAGCTTGAAAACATGATATGATTTAGAGGAAATTAGGCATTAATATTTATTGCTTCTTTCATAAATAATTGTTGCAAAGTGAAGGACTAGATTCATAAATGTACTTGTATAACACTATAATAACTCAATAAATACTAGGACAAACATTTTTTATGAATAGTTCTGATTGTTAATAATATTATTAAATCTTTTTAAATAACACGTCAGCACAAGTCCTGTACATGGGTAAATAAGCTCATATCAAAGATTAATGTCACAGTTCTTTAAATTCATAATATTTCAGGGATACAATAAATTTAGTTTAGAACTGCAGAGCAAAATGCAAAAGAATATCACAGTCTCAGAAAACCTTTGGTGTACAGGTTACAGGAGCTGATCAGAGTCTCTTTTGGGACTCTTCATTGAAGTGTTTGGCAATCATTGAATCATTACGGATGTTTCCTCCTACAGTGGATGGAATTACCAGTTCAAAGAAAGTCTTCTGAGTTTTTGTAAAATGTCCTACTGCTTCCCTCTTCCTGCTTGCAGCTTCATTTCACTGATGGCAGCATTAACAGAATCTTCCTTGGTAGCATTTGTATCAAAAGGGATTATTCTCTGCATATGTGCTAAAAAATCAAACAAAAATAGAAACAAAAAAAATCACAACAATTAAACACCTTCAGAAAAAGACGTACTTTGCAGAGCATGACTGTGTTTCATGATGCAGTAATATATTTTACAGAGCAGAATATATGTCATTAATAAGTATTCAATACTAGTAATGCTACAAATTGACAAAACAGACTCATTTTTTCAGAGAAATACAATCCAAAGCTGTTTAATATGGATGTGGACAACATATCTTACTTATACAAAAAAACAAAAAACAAACAAACAAAAAAACCTAAACCATAAACTTCTGCATTTTCTGATATTCAGAACTTTCAACAACATCCCATTTCCATCTAATTTTACAATGCTTTCATTTATATAAGACAAAACAAACCACTCAGAAAATTCTTGAGGAAATGCCATATTCAATAGCATAAAGTCAGCAAGTGACTCTGACTCTGAACATTCACAGGATACCATACCATGTATATTCTTTTGCAACTGGCCACATATAAAATGCTAAATATATTATATTGTATCAAAATCTAGAAAATATAAATTGGGAAACCATCTTATAATAAAGTGCTGGACAAAAAAAAATCCAAATTTCCAGTTGCATCCAACTGGCAATTATTTGACAAAGGCAGAAATGAAGGGGAACAAAGTAGATGTTACATACAATATAATTTTCTTCAATGGCCTCTCCTCTATCATACAAATGTAAGAATTGTGGTACTTCTTGATTGTTTATTACAAATACCAAAGGGCAATTTCTGAAGAGTGCAGTAAAATTGTAGACATATATAATCACTTAGTAGGGATCACGTCCTCATACTTTAATTAAGAGGAGTGAGATGTTTTCATGTCCAGATGGAAAACAAAATCACTGTGTTTGCAACATCAGTAAAACAGTGAGTAAACATTTTTGAGCATAAAACCTTCAGCATTTGTCCAGAATTACACTACTGTATGGCCTTTCAAATTAAGAAAAAAATGAAAAATCATACATAGAATTGCTGTACTGAATGAATTTTCATTTTGCAGTTTCCAACCGTCCATGCTTCTTACCATTGAGCAACACAAGGTTGTCTTACAGCATCATGACATTATAATGTCTTTTTAATTTTAATTAAGCTACTTATTTATAAATCTCAATTCAAATTGTCTTAAAAGCTTATGAAAAAGTATATATAGAGGGATAAAGACAGGCATCAGGATACATTGCAGGAATTAGTTGTCATGGCAATAAAAATCAACTTTTAGGACAAATTGCTTTTATTCAACCATTATATCAATTGTACCATAGACCACGTCAAAACAAGAGTATTGTTTATCACTAGATCCAAAGAGTCAGAGAAGACTGTGATCTTAGCTACAGATTGGGAAAACTGGTGGCTATTTTATTCTCCATAAAGTCATACTAATGAAGCCCTGGAAAATGAATTCCCAAAAACAACAGAAAGCCAGAAAGACATGTGGCTGCTGGGAAACTATCCAGGCTAAAGCCTTGAAGTGATGAACTGTACAAAGAGAAAGGCAAGATCCAACTTTCAAAGCTAATGTAAAGCATCTGCAACTCCTGGGACCTTCATAATATAAAATTATAGAAAATTACAGTGATCATGAAAAACAGTTTCTGAGGATTATTCTTTAGATAACAACCAGCGCTGAGTTTTTAGACCAACTGTTTGATCTGATAATATTGCAGACTGCAAGCTGTATCTAATGAAGTTCCTTGTATAAATTATATTATAGCTTACACATCTTCCTTTTTAAATACATGAGTATAGAAATAAAAGCTTAAATTTCCACAACATTTTTATATTAGCTTTTTTCTTTTTTAAAGAAAAATCATTATAGTTGTAGTAATCCTTCAGGTAGAAAGATGTAGACCAAAGAAAACAGAATGCTAATTACTTTTCCTTTCACCTGCATGCTGAATTGGCAACACTATGTTACATACATAGAGAGAGAGATGCAGATTGTTTTTTTCTTACTTATTCTTTCATATTTTTTCCCTTTCTTCAACCAATTTTGAACCTAAATCCCAGGTTTCCCTCCAAAGATAAATTAAAGTATGCATCTGCCCTCTACCCTGATGCTCTTTAAATGTCACACAAAGCTGGTGTTAGGAAGTAACTTTTTTGTACTAGCTATTGACTATAATCTGTTAGTTTTCATGTGTCTAAGAGAGTAGAGATCCACTGTAACACAAAGGCTTGCAAACTGTTCTGGAAAAATGAATTGAAAAGAAAGGTCTTCTATTTCTGAAATAAGATGAATTAGTCATAGCAAATAGCTGATGACACTTACAGGTAGATTTATTAAAAGCTACAGGAGGTTTGGGAGCAAAAGACCTCGATCTAGACTTCACTGTCAAAGCCTCAAGTTATAATTAATTAATATCATTACAAAAATTAAAAGTTCATGGACTTTATGTGACTAAGATGAGTGAAGTAGTTGATTTTATCATTTAACACTTACTAGTAATTACAAGAAAAGCTCCCAAATGTTAGAATCACTGCAAAATTTTCACTTGAAACTACATCAACAACTTCAAAATATACTTCAAAATTTGACTGGTGGAGAAGTGGTTCAGCATAAAACATTCAATCACTAGTAAGTGTTCAGGGAGTAACTCAAATGCATTAGTGCTCTGAGGCATCACAAAGGGATGCAAAATATGTGATGAAACCTATGGGAAACCTCTGCCTCCCTGCAATGACAGGTGGAAGCATACACTAGGACATCTAAAATGACATGAAAAATCTTAGACAGGCACCTGACTTGCTCTCCTACTTATTAATTAAGCATAAGAAATATCTAAAAGCACTTGTGCAAAAAGAATTAGCAAAATGAGAAATTAAAAACACTTTCATTCCATCAGAATCAAATAAAATCAGGGATAGAAATATCTTTAGACTACTGCCTGGTTTTAGCTCCCAGAAAATCTGACAAATGGATTTATAATAGAATGCAAATAAGGAAATAAAACACCAAGTATTTTCATAACCAGTTTCTTTCCCTTAAAAATTAATAGAAAAAGGTAAAACACATGTGCTGTAAAACCTTTCCAGCACCATTGTGAGACTTGGAATATATGAACTATGAAGATATGATTAATTTATGATTTAGAAAACACTTTCCAGAAGAAAAAACACAACAGTCCCTTAATCACATCTAAACATGGTTTCAGAAGAAGCCTTTCGGAACTTTTGAAGATTTTGCAAATATTTCATAATGATCAACACTGAATCATTACTGTCTTCCATAATTTATTTTTCATCTCCAGAAAACTTTTCCAGTTGAGGGAGAGAAAAAAATATCCAAAACTGGCTTGCTAGATTGGTATTCAGGTTCCTCATATATTCCCTATCAGAACTGGAGCTCTTCTCTTTCTTCCCCCAGTGTAGAAATATTAGACTATTAGAAGACATATTAGAAATATGCCTCTTTCAAGGGCTTTTTCAGTTTATGTCTTAGCCAAGAATGCTCTGCAAGTATTGCAACTTTAAGAGTTAGGAGCATCTTACCTATAGAATAAGATAGAAAAGAAGTTTTAATCCTACTACCAGGCCTCAATATATCATTAAGTCTCATTGAAGCTATAAAAGCAATGTGGGTAATTGTGATTACTTTTAAAATTTGAAAGAAAATAAGCAAAATAATAATTGACTGCATACACTACAGCATTCAACCCTCAGCCGCATGCCTTTTCTTGATAATAATAATAATACTGTCTCCTTTGTTAAGAAGATGCCTGAGAAAGATAATCTATGTTTTATCCAAATACAATCCTCTTTCAGTTTCAAAACTATAACCTACCATCATCCACTCCTGTGTGAGGCAGAACATCTTTAGCATTTGTAAGTCACTGGCATTAATTCTATCAAATATAATGCTCTTTGCTAGAAGAAAATTGAAATAGAATATAGTAGAACAGAGTAGAACAGAACAGCCTTAGTTGAAATGGAAATTATTTTTCCTTATTCAATTAATTCCTTTAAGTGATCAGCTGTATAAAAAATTAAGTCTAACAACACTATTCCATAATTGACTAATTTGAACATGTTAGAAATATGTTGCATGGAGCTTACTGCACCTCATTCAGCACCTCTATTCTTACAAACTGCACTTTTACAACAATGCTCCTTCACCAACAATGTTCTCACTTAGTGCACGCCAGTTGCAACAAATGGAGTTTCTCCATATGTTCTGCATTCTTCTTCAGAAGTGGAAGAGCAAAAACTGAGATCCAGCCCAAAATAAATTTAAAAGTACTGAAATCCCATCAAGTTTCATTCAGATTAAGCAATATAAACATATTTCTAGTATTTTGTGAGCATTCGTGCTGCATCTTCAAATTTCAACAAGTTTTTGCAGTGGAATTGCAGAAAAGCAGCAGGAAGCTGCTAAGGTAGATCTTTTGGAGATGAACTTGTTCAACATGCCTGCAAGGTATGGGTTGTCCTTTTTTTAAAACATACCCTTAACAATTGAGCTGTATTTAACTTGGAAAGACATTGACAGGTATTAAAGAAAAATGGGAGAACAACTTTGAATCAGGGAAAATTGTTCCTGAAGTACAGATGAGATCAAGGCTTTCACCCATATGATTTGTTTCCACTGTTGTTATTCAGAAAGTTCTGCAAAAAGGTATTTAATCACAAGCTAAAGAATTTGAGAGGAAAAGAAAGCAACTGTCTTCAACCTTACCAGATCAACTCAGGACTTACTGTTGGTGAGCAGTGATTTACTACAGTATTCATTCCATGACAAAGATGTTTGGAAGTGCAATGAAGCCTGAAATAGGACTTTCCATTACACAGAATGCACTAGGTTGCCAAAGCACAAACTGGTTATATTGAAAAGAAATGGAAGGTAGTATCCTTCAGAATAAAAGTTTTTGACATCCTTATGCTGATATCTGGTATGCTGAGAATTGTATATATACACATATAGGTATATGTGTGCTTATATATATGTATATACATGTTTTCTTTTCTGTATGTATACTCATTTTTTTCTAAATCAGTTCTGACACTCATGGAAAGGTATTCTTGCACCAGATAAAGATCTATTATATCTTATCTTTTATTGTGCAGTTCCCATCTGTATCAGAGATCAGGTAACCTCTAATGACCACAAGTTATACACATGCACTAGAAAGAATTGTTAAAAACTTTTGAAGTAGAGGCAAAATTAGTGAATTCAACTCTTATTATTAAGTTGCTGCACAGTCATGAGACTTAGAACATATCTTTAGCCTCTGAGAAGATGCACAGCTTACACATGCATGATTGTTCACGTAGAGATTGCAAAACCAAATTCTTTGGAAAAGGTCTGGCTGACAAACATACATATTTTATTTTCTAGTTAAAAATAAAGGTATAATTATGATGTTACAAAGTTATTCATAGAAACAGACATCTATCTGGTACCTAATGCTGAAATATAGAAGAACTCTTCAGAAAGTTCTAGCACTTTTTCTTAATACTTGTTCAAGTAAAACAACTTTAAAAGAGGAAAATATATTACCTGTTGTGGGTTGGGTTTTTTTTCCCATGAAACAATACTTACAACTAGAATCTGAGAGCAGTGAGCTGGACAAAAAGTTGTTTTGAGTTTGCCAACTAGAAGAAGAAGCAGCCACTTGTATACCAGAAATTTCGGCATCCATTTCCACATGGCTGCTGCATCCAACCTATGGCCAATTAAACAAAATACTATTTCATATCATTAAGCTGTAAAATTTTACAAAATACATGCTGTTATACATATCTATGCTCTGATTTCACACATTCTGGAGAATACTGATTTGAATTCTCCAATACGTGTTATAATAGATATTTGCTTATGAATTCTGTAGGCAGACAATAGGTTTTATCACTGCAAAATCTTTGAAAATCTTCAGCTGAGAAAACCACTGGGAGCACTGTTGTTGTTACTATTATCAGTTGCAATAATGTTCTTTTCTCTATCTACCTCACATCCACAGTGCAAGGCAAAGCATATTGGCAAGGCAGGCATCAACAAATAATGAAGTTTCCACCAATGAATGGTCTACATCAATTTACTAAAGTTCAACAATTTAGTAATAATAAAATTTAAATCCATTTTCCATGCCTCTGAGGAAACTCCAACTTCACTGATTTTTCATATCAAAGTACCTGAATATGTTTTTTTCACTTTTGTTTTCTTTTAATCATTTAATAAAGTTTGAAGTCCAATGTTAATATTTATGGCTAGACCTGTACAACATAGCTTTTCAGTGAGAAAAGTCATTTGGTTTGCAAGCTATGAAAAGAATGTATTTTTTAAAAGCCTATTTGAATCCTTATTAACAATGCAACAGGTTGTAATGCACAGTTGTAATCAATAGCTTCTAATATAAGATTAAAAGCTTGCTTTGGTATCCTAATTACTCAGTTTCTTGAAATGAGAAAAGATAATAATGCACAAATGCATCAGTATATAAACCATACAGTTTTGCTGCTGAATTCTTATGATAAACACCCCAAGGGAATTTCGTTACAACAGATTTCAAATTACTGTTAATACTGATGCTAAGATTTGAAAACTGAACAGGAAATAAATTTCAATGTTAATTTAGAGATACAATAAGCTTTTGTCCCATCAGTGAAGAGATATTTACTCCTATTAAGACTAATAGGAATTACTACTGTGCTACCCTATGTGCTGATGAGAGACTTAGTACACAAAATGTACACAGCACAACAACTTTAAAAGAAAATAAAAATTTAGTCTTTCCATTCTGCTTCCAGAAATGCTTTGTTATAGTAGAGCTTTAAAAAAAAACAAACAAGGCATGTACACCACAATCTGCTTTTTCTTTACAGAAATTTGCATTTACATAATGTATCTTTCTCACATGATTTTTTTAATACTTACATGCATTTAACTAAGTGGTCAGTTGTTTTTAGCAGGGAAACAGTCCTAGAATACTTTAATCTGTTCAAAATAACAATCTTTAGGTTTCTTCTAGCTTTTTCTTTTGATTTTGCATTAGTTGGTATTCTTTATTCCTTATTTTATTATTACTGGTTATATTTACCTCCTTTTTCCCTAATTTCTTCTTTAGCTACTAACAATTAGCTCATCAGTTGAAAAATCACCCTCAACGTCTGACATCCTTTATTAGCTGAAATGTTACACTTTGACCTATACGAACGCAAATTATGATTTTGCTGACATTCTAAGCAACAGGTATTTCACAGCCAGTGTCTTCAAGCAATATTATCTACCAAATATCTGTCAACTTCACACAGGAGAAACATAACACTGTGCAGAGCATGAATCAAAACCATCACAAACAATGAACTTTGATGTCCTCCAGACTACAATCCTTCACCAATCAATTTTAGAGACTCCCTACTAACTAACAGTAAACACTTTTTAAAAATGAAACAACAATGCATTTGAGTCAGTTCCAAGGGAGGGTAAGAAAGGCAAGCATTAAAAACGGATTTTTTAGACTAAGCCAGCCTGACCACTGCAATCAGATTAGCACCCGTCTGTTACTTGTTTTTGAACATTCTGTTCTATTTGTAACAGCTGTGACAGCAAAGAGGGCTGTACGTCATGCAAAAAAACAATTAGAACTGACTAAAAGGAAGTCATTAAATGCTCCTTCTTGTCTAAAGATAGAGGAAACGTCATTTTGGAATCAGCCTTTCACAGATTTTGAACATCACATCAGTAAGCTCAGTCAGTTTAGGTCAATACTATATTCTGTTCTAAGTTGATTGCATTCCACTTAGATTTTCAGTATTTTCCAGATTTCAATGGCCACTGAATTATTAACTCTTGTAAAGGCAAGAGAAATTCCAGAAACTGCAGACTACTAGTAGCAATAGTCTGAAAGTGAATCTGCCCTGTTCTTTTCATACAGAAGAACATGGCTCAGGTAGTTTCACAGTGTTGTCTTACAGCAGCGACTTGTTCAGCTAAAATACTCTATTTTGTCTTTTCCTCTTGTTAAAAAACCTACTGTTAGGTAGGCTCATATTTTAGAAGAAGACTGCTGTGGAGGAAGTGGCGACACAAACAGCCTGAAGTTTTTTTGTAACATGGGGCATGATCCTACATTGGGACCTCAACTGCCAAGAGACACACCTGACACTGTCAATGAATCCTGATTGCAATGGCAGAAAATTCTCAGCTCTCAATTCTGAACATTTATTTCAGCACTACTTGAACAATGTTATTTCTTACTTTTTTACATTACTTGAATTTCAACATTACCTTTAGCAAATCACTACTCTGTTTGCCTCAATTTTGTTTATGTATGAAATAGACATGATTGTAAAGAATACAGAGATGAAGTACTAAAAAAAAACCAACACTATTTGCAGTCTACAAATCAATTAAAAAAAAAAAAAAATTCAGTAGCTCTCTTAAACCTAAAAGGACAAGGGAAAAGCAAACAAACCAATCAAAAAACTGCAAACATAATTTGGCAAAGCAGTGGTACAACCTAAGACTTTAGAATAGTAAAGTACAGATTTGCTTCTCCATGGAATTTTTAAGAGTTTTTGGAATATTTCAGTTTATAACAAAGACAACAAAATGTCACCAAATTTTACAACTACTATAGCAGTTACACAAAACTTTGCCATTCCAGGAAAGAAACAGCAACATTCACATACATTTTTAGTCTGTGTTTGCATCATGAGTTAATATATGCTAAATAACCTTATGTTGCTGACTAAAAGCAATCACAAAACCAAAGTGTAGTACACACACTTACCTTGAATTGTTGGGCTCTTTGTTTTGAGCCTTCCAGCTGCTGCTGCAGAGAAGTCACTATTTCTTTATACTTTGTATACCTCTCCTCAATCATCTCCCTCCTGCAATGGGACTCCTAGAAAAGCATTGAAATATATAAATGATATTGTAATTTGAAAATCAGTTAGCAAAAATTGGTTGGCTACTGCCTATATGGGTATCCAGGATTTTCCATGCAGCTCAGGTGAGAGAATCACTAACTTTCAGAGGCTGAAATACAAGGGCCATATGAAAGTATGATGTTTTTTATGTACAAAAGACTAATATTAAATATTAAAAAGTAATCCTTCATTGGTGATTGATTGTCTGGTAACTCTTTCCAAAATTTCATAGCTTCTAACAAAGGAATTTTGCAATGTATAAAAATTAATTACAGTTTTTTAGAAAAATGTTTTAAGTAACAACTCTTCCAATGACTATTATAACGCGACACTCTCTACACATATTCTGAGTTGCTAATTAGGTTTTGACCTATTCCGACATTTGCTCTGGAAGTAATGATTTTTTATTTTATTATGTTTGCCCACAGTGTCAGAGGTGGATGTTGGTGGCATGGCAACAGAGATCGAACCTTCCCACCAATATTCCATTACATGTTGTTGCTGTGCAACAGATGGCAGCAGAGGGGCAGTCTGATAGAATGGCATATGACTTGGAAGTGCGGATGAAGCAAAGGGATGTCATGGAATTCCCTCATGCGGAAAAAAAACTACATCTTTTCACATTTGTGGATGCTTCCTGAAAGTCTAGAGTTCAAACAGTGGGTGTGAGCACAGCTGAGGCAGTGGGTGATGTGGCAACTGCTGTCAGCAGTGGCAACAATGAAGTGAAAGACAAACCTCATTCCAAACAGCTATGCACAGCTGCCAAACCATGAAATAAAGAGCACGTCAATCAGTATCTTAGCAGAACTTAGCTTATTTGACCAGAGAACTGTGTGTGGAGCTGAATATTGTCTTCAGTGTTTTGGAAATGATAGCAGTATTGTAGGAATATCACAAAGTTTGTGCCAAGTGGGTTGCACAAATGCTCACAGAGAAACAGAAAGAGCACTGTATGCAAGTTTGTCACAACCTATTTAATTGACATGAAGCTAAAGGTGACAGTTTCCTGCATCATGTCATTATCAGTGATGAGATACTGTGTCACCATCATTAGCTGGAGACAAAAAAGCAGTCCATGGAGGAGCAACATGTGAATTTCCCATTGAAGAAAACATTCAAGATGCAGCTGTAAGGGTGTAAACTGATGTGCACTGTCTTTTGCAATAAGAAAGGGGTGATCCTTCTGGATTTCCTGGAATTCAGACAAACCATCAACTGTCTGCTGCTCTATGAAGCTCAAATTTCCAGAGTCAGGCCAGAGAAGGTGACAACCTTTTTCTTGCAACATGAAAAGAGCAGGCTCTGTATCAGTTTGAAGACCATACAACACGTTGCCAGTCTTGTCTGGACAGTCCTACCATGCCCACTGTACACTCTGGATTTGGCATATTCTGACTTCCATATGCTTGGGTAGGTGAAACATGAAATATTGCATAGGCAATATTTTTCAGCAACAGCCCATCATGGCAGCTGTGAAATAGTGGGTCATTTCCCCTGACGAGCACTGCGTGCAGGCTCCTATTTATTGCTGGCAAAAACACACATCTATTGGTGGTGACTACATTGAAAAATACTGCTTTGTAGCTGAGAATTTGCTCTGTCAAACAGTGCTGTGCTCTTTGTATCTGCTGCAGTTTCCATGGAAATAATTAGCATTACTTTCTGAGCAACCTACACATAGTACTAAACGTTTGCTTGCATTATGGAACACCTCACCTGTATTACTACCTACTACTAAATTCATGGCCTCAGTAAAGCTGAGGCAAAAAAAAAAATGGCTTACTGTATGTTTTTGTCATATGTAATTTCATATATCTTGTTAACTGATTTATCTATACATATGGGGTTAACGTTAGTTAATTGAAATAATTTAGAACTACTAAAAGAGTCAAGTGAAGTCCTTCTCACTCCAATATCTTTGAAATCTTCTAAGAGGCTCAGTTTCTCAGGAACAGACTCCAGATGGTCTAAAGCTACTCGAGTACTCTAAAGAAGAGAACACAAGAGAAAACATTAGAAATAAATAAATAAATAAATAATCAACACTCAACTAAACATGCCATTGCTACTATAATTTATAAGCAATTTTTCAAATTACTATAATATAGTACATGAAAAGTGTAGTACTTGTTAGCTTAATTACATGCTGGCTTGTACACATAACAATGAATAATCAATCTCTTTTCATCTTCTCTCTGCAATGTCTCACAAAACTGAACCTGAAGCCAATACACAGTCTTAATATAAACTATATTGGACTGTTGACCTAAGATATTGATTTCTCTGTTTTACTGATTATTTAGTTTAATTAGACCAAAAGTGATACTGGAAAAAGATATTAGGATTTATTTCTATTAAATAATCACCTGGCTAAATCAGTTCTACAGAAATCTGAGTTCTTTTTATTTATGAGACTAATGGGGCTTCTCACGTTCCAGGAAATATTTTTTATCCTTCCACTGCACACTTAGCTAAAAAAGGGCTCTCACCCCATTGTTAAATCCTGAACAAGGAATGGAAGACTCAGTAGGAGAAAAAACAAAGGCTTATCAAGAAGATGAAGTCTAGAATCTGTCTCTTGTTTCAGATTAGATTTTATTCTTCACATAACATATAACAGAATAAGAATACACTAGAGTCAAAAAAATTAGTTATCACAACTAAGAAGTATAAACTTTGTGAGGGCTGGACAAATAGTTTCTTCAAGAACAATATAAAGAGTAAAAAACCAAATGGGAAAAAAAAGCATTGACCAGAAAGGATTTTTAAGATTTCAAGAAACACAGGAAGAATTGTCAGAAGTGAAACAGAGTAAAACAAAGAAGCCTTAGACATTTGGTCAGAACAAGAAAATACAAAGAGAGGGAAAGTAAGGCAGAAATTATCTAGGTATGAACCTAAAACATAATGACTTTTGCCTTTATACTAAAGCAATAATTTAACATCTTAGTTTTTTAAAAGCTGTACAGGAATTATGTAAGAATGAATATATGAAGACATGCCTGGAAGATAAGTAAACCATTTCCTGACATGGGCAGCACTGAGAAAACCCAGTGTAAGTCTTTATTTGCAAAGCTGACATCTGATTTTGACAAATGATGAAAAAACCCTGTAGGGACAGGAAAGTGCATACTTGTGCCAGTCTCTAGTGAAGAAAACAGGGCAATCCAAATTCACAAAATTTTAAATTCAGAACTAATGAGGGTTATTACTTGTAACAAGAAAATAGTACACCCTTCTTTCCCACATGAGTTGATTAGTAGATTTTCCATTTGGCTAGCTGTGCTTAGATCAAAATCATACATATTTTTTTTAATTTTCATAAGAAATTCTGTATTTTAATATGTGACTATTTGCAATCATGTAGGGTTTTTTTTTTCCTTTTTTTTTTTCTTTTTTTTTTTATAAGATCTCTAGGGAGATCTTAAGGGGAATAATACTGTGTTTCCTGTAACATACCTGGTTCTTTACTAGAAAGGAATTACAGAACTTTCACGTATGTATTAACAATGAGTGTTAAAATGGTGCAATCTGGCAGGAGGACTAAATATAACATTGATGTGTTTTCACAGATTATAGCACATAATTGTTTTTAAAGTTGTAAAATACCTGTCTGTTTTTCTCAAATGTTACTATACCTCTCCACTTCAAAGTAAAATTGCCTAGAGGTATCTATCACTCTGATGTTTTCCTCTTGTAAGTATAACTTCTACAACAGAAAGGAAGTAATAATTCATATTTCATGATTCATTTACTTATGTTCATCAAAGCGCCGGTTTTCAACTCCATTAACTTATGATGAACTGTAATGTATGCTGCTTCTTCCCCTGGTACTGGCCTGCATGTGCAATTTTAAGGCTGGGAAATACAGGAGACACAACAGACTTTAAGCAATAAAAATCTCTACCTGCTCTTGTAAACATAATCTTAATTATAAGTAAATTAAAATACTAATTCACAGCATTCAGCAGTTATTCCTGGTATCACACAGATCTGACAGTCTGAAATTTTTGATTCCAAAAAGCAATTCCCCTAGTCCTTCAGAAACACACTTTTTCCTCACAGGGAAACAACAACAAAACCGTAATAGAACTCTGTATCTTTTCTTTGTCCAGCACCAAATTAAACCATAAATAATTTTGCTGAAAGATTTTACTTGTGAACTGTAGGAAAACAAACATTAGGTATGTGATACAAAGTTGAAATAAAACTGTAGGGGAGACAGGGCACAATTAATGTAGTGGTGCCTCAGGATCCAATTAAATACTTTCAATTTATAGAATATTCCTCTTCCAACCAGAATATTTTTTTTTAACCTGTGATCCACTCATATGAAAGGAACTCAGACCATAAGTGTAAGTCCATCCATTAAGCCATTCAACATTCAGCTCCTTCTCAAAATTTCTGTGCCAAGTCCCAATGTCAACACTGCCACTAAGTGAAGGAGGATGCTCATCATTTGTTCTTTTTAGGTACCTCCTAAATACATCCCCTCTATTTCACGTACTACTTGTGAAAAAATTTAGTTGTGCCTCAGCTTGCTCCCATTAGAAATGTGAAACTACTGTTACATTATTAATTCTCATCTGGAAAGCAGAAGATCAACCTCTGTGCTATGGGCATACTCAGTGCTTAGTTTCAGGGTCTTATCAACAGTGGATAAGGGACAATAAATGCAGCTTGAATTTCTGATAGTTTTTTTGGATTCCTATAAAATAATTGGCTTTGAGCTAACCACTACTGATCATGATCCAGATCATAAGGAAAATGATACAAAATAATTTGCTAATTCAGTGCTTAATAACTATCAGAAAAGATAAATCAACACTGATCATAATTAAAAAGAAAAATAAGAAATAAAAAAGCTAATTATTAATTCACAGTGTGTTTGCAACACCTTGCCTACTGAGTACAGCAGTGGGAATTTGTGTCAGAAGAGAAACAGAAATAGAGAAAGCTTAGAGAAGAGCAACAAGAATGACCAAAATTATTGAATGTTTTTTCCATGCAAGTAGTGAATAAATAGAAACATTCAATAAAGCAGGATTCTTCAGCAAAGGCAGGTACCTGAAGGGAGAAATGACCAATTTGCTTAAAATCACAAATCACATAATGATAGAAATGTTTATATCAATTTTGAAAGAATATGTGTCCGTTCATGACTAAGAAGCCTCACTGACCTTTGAATGGCTGCAATCTGACCAAATGACTGAAAATAAAATATATGCTGCTCCTGTACATACATGATTCCCTAAGCATTACATTTTGGTCATTGTTGTACTTTGCCTGCGTTTACATTCTAAAATACTTGATGATCTCGAGGGTCTTTTCCAACCTGAGCAATTCTGATTCTATGATCAGAATAACATACATAAGCGTATTCAGAGGAAAAATATATTCCTTTTTCATAAAACTAATGAATAGAACTGTGGCAATGAACAAACCAAAATGGAAAAAGAAAAATCAATATTTCTTAGGGGAATTTGGATGAAGAAGGTGGCAACAATATCTTGAACAATGAGAGGGAGAGGTAACGAAACAGCTTCTAGCTGACCGACAGAAATTTGTCCAGCAATTTAGTGAAACACACAGCAATCTCTTCAGCATGGATTAAATGCCACACTTGTATCATTAATGACTACACTCCATTCTATTAAGAGAGATGGATTTAGCCATACAAGATAAAATGTAATAAAGGATATTGAATGCACCTGACACAGAAGGCAATTAAGCATTGTTAACTTTTTTCCAAGAAACTGGAAAGCTATATGCCCTAATACATACAAACAATCCTAAAGCAAGCAAATGCATCTGTCTGCTCATTATTTAAAGGGGAACAGAAGGTACTGATACAGTGAACTGATTGTACTGATAAGAGGAAAACCAATTGTATTGAGTGAAGCTGTATTCATGATATTTTATTTAACAGCAGACTCCTCCATAGAGTGCGTGCTATTTATCCTTGTGTTTTTAAAATAAAGGCTATTTGCTTTGAAAGGGGGCATTTTATATTCTTAAAGAAGAATAAAACAAATTAGTCATTTTCCATGACACCATACAAACACTTTTATATTTAAACTGCATGTGAACAGCTAATCCTCCTCCTATACTGATGCAAATGTCGCACGCTGTCTCAAGAGACAGATCTAAATCAAGATCAGATACACATATTATTTTTAGTCTCAAAGCCGCAATGCTAAACTCAAATAAATCAAAGCAGATTTGTGCATAGTTCTCGTAAAGTTTAGCTTTATAGTCAATATATTGAAAACACAAGCACAAACCAGAAACCAAACTTCACTGACTTTCACGTTAGCGTCGGTTTCTTTTTTTGAGGTAAAAATAAATGTCTATTTGAATAACACATATTTTTGAATATTAGATCTGACTTCAGTAACATTTAGCCAGTCCCCAAAGAATATCCATAAAAAGATTAACTGCAACTGTAATTTTAACTGACTGTAATGTTTTTCATCAGGGAATTACATGCAATTCAGATGAAAGTTGAAGATGACCTATGAGGAATGTTGAAGGTGACCTATGATATCTTATTCTTAAATCAACTTTGCAAATTGAATACCTAAATAACAAGAGTAGGATGTTTCCAGCATGTTTAAAGATATTTTTTGATTTCCTTGTTAATCTACAAAACTGTGTAATGTCAGCTTCCATCTCCAGCAGTATACTGATCATACATCTTATGATCTTTTAACGCAAGTGTGGTTTTCTTTAAGAGATCCTAGATTCATTGTTGACCTCTATATGCCAGGAAAATTTCACTCTAACTGGATCATTCTGTGATCTAGAACATTTTCCATACAGAGGAAAATATATATTTTGTATCATTTTATTGCTTCTTAACTATTCTGTTGTTTTGGTGATTTCAGCACATTATCTTAATAAATTTACCTTCACAAAGATAAACGTAAAACCCGGTTATACAACATGCATGTTCAATTGGTTTTCATTAAACCACATCGTTTCATTGAGGTTCAAAGTCCTAAGATTTTTTAAGCAAAAACTGCACTTATACTAATCAAAACCAGCATATCTTTGTTAAGAAAGCATTGCAAATGTCAAACTAACTGAACTTTCAATTCAGACTCCAGATGTTTTTGCAGAGGGTGGGCACCATTTTAATTAAGAGAGCTTCATGGATGCTTCCTTTCCCATTCACAGGAACATGAACCATTACTTTTCACATTCATGATCACTCATCATCCCTATGGTAACTACAAGAATTGTTTACATGGAAAAGTATTAGGAAAGTATTTCATGAATTTTCAGTTGTTTGATGCATACTAGCAGCTGGAAATGTGGAGGAGGTAGTGAGTAAAACCTTTTGGCAAGCCAGATCTATGTGAATCATCAACCAGCATTCTGATTGCTACCAGGGGTAAACAGAAAATGTTTTTGAGAATCAATTCCTTATCATTTACTAAGATTTTATCAAGAGACACCCAGGAATCATTACAGGAAATTAAAAAAAATATAGCTCAAGAGGCAGTGGGTGTAACGTAATGTTAGTAGTACACATTCGTAAAAGGTAAAAAAGCTTCCTTGCCATTCAAAATGGTTACTTCAATTTTATGAAGCTTTGCAGGCTAGACACGTACATTTACATGTAATTTAATTTTTTTGTCACTAACATTATTTCATTAAGCCTTTCTGAATGCATTACAAAAAATTAAATCACACAGCCCTCACAGGAAAGAAGAAATAGCGTTCTCTCTTACAGCTGAGAAAAAATGAAATACGAAGAAGTGTTTTAACCAAATTAGTGTCAGAATAGGAAAAAAAAATAGTAATTTGGCTTATAGATTTCCTCATTTTAATCAAATGTTGAATGACAATGAAAGAATTAAAAAAAACACATGGTAGCACAATGTAATAAATATTTTTACTTTTCCTAATAGAAAATCAAGCTTATTTTGTTTTATCAAAATATGGCAAAACTATTCAGTATTTTCCATATGTAGAAAATGTTACAGTAACTTCACAATACCAAAAGAAACTCCCTGTCCAGAGAATCTAAGGGCTATGTTAGGAAGAGTGTTGCCAGTAGGTTAGTCAGAATAGGAATAGGAATAAAAGAACAGGAAAAAATGAAGAGGGATAAGAGTAGGAGCAGAAAATTTAGGTTGGAGAAGACCTTCAAGCTCATCAAGTCCACTGTCAATCTGACCTACTAAGTTCCATCGTTAAACATTGTCCCTTAGTGTCATGTCCACGCATCTCTTAAATAAATGACATGATCCATCCCCTACACTCAGCACTGATGAGACACATCTAGTGTTCTACATAAGAGACATGGACATACCATAAAGAATCCAGCAAAGAGCAAATAACATTGTTTAAGGGACTGGACTGAAGCATCTCTCCTATGAAGAAAGGCTGAGAGAGTTGGGACTGTTCACCCCAGGAAAGGGAAAGCTCAGGAGGGATATCATTAATGTGTACAAATATCTACAGGAAGGGTGTAAAGAAGATGGAGTGAGGCTCTTTTCAGTAGTGCCCGGTTACAGGACAAGAGGTAATGGGTACAAACTGGAACACCAGAAATTGTCTGACCATCAAGAAGCAATTGTGTACTGTATGGGCGGCTGAGCACTGGCAAGAGAAAAGAGTTGTAGAGCTTCCTCCTGGGAGATTTTCAAAAGCCCCCTGAGCAATGGGGCCTTGCTCAGTGACCTTCGGAGACCCCTTCCAACTTCAACTGTTTCATGATTCTGTGAAGTATTATATTATTAATATCACCATGGCAGAATATAAAGTTATTAGATCAAGTTGCAAACCACACGCAATAACTATTTATAAATAAATATGAAACAGGAGAGGGTCAATAAATATGAAACAACTCATCCTGACTTCCAAGAACAGAGCAGTTTAATAAAGTTTACAGAATTCTCCACATTTTGCAGTGTTTCTTTCTTTAAGGAACTTTAGCAATAAATACATACATCAATATTTTAAACATTTGTTTAAAAATATACATTAAGATATTCTGATCATGCTTATATGCAATTTTTCTATTCAGTCTCAACACAAGTATATTCTTTCCAATGTTATGCCTTAAATTATTTTAGTAACTCATTTTTTTCAAAATAGTGAAAAACAGTTTTGCTAAACAGTCATTTTAAAAATAATTATGTCAGTTTCTGAGGGAAGAGTGATAAGAATGTTAGAAATATACGCATACATCTTTAGTCTGTGGAATTTGTGCAGACTAATTGGAATATGTAAGTTAGAAAGATGTGAATTCCACTATTTTTGAATCCTACTCTAAATTCAAAAACTAGGCAAAAGACGACAAATAAGTATAAATGGGAGAGCAATGCAAAAAAAAAAATTAATCATATTTTAACAATGTTCTTTAACAGAAAAAAAGATACAAAATGCTAGTGAAGAAAAAATTAAAGGTGGCGATTTTAGCAAAAAAAAAGAAAAAGAAAAGAATAAGTAAAATATCAAAGAGCAGGGAGAAGAGAATAGCTAAGTAGTAAGTGGAATAGCCGCGTCGGAGGAGCAGACAGCAGCAAGGAAGAAGGTAAGGAGAGCATTAGAAGAAAAGATGCACCTGGCTATGAGCAGCCAAAGTTATTGGTGGGAGTGAGCAGAAGGAACTGGAGACCCTTGGGAAAATTCTGTACCCCCAGTGAAAGGAAGTGACACACTGGCTCGCTGATAAAAGGAAAGGAAAGGGAGAGGCAGGCAGGATGACGCTGCTCCTCTCCCAGGCATTTGTATAAGATCAAAGAGCTGCTGTGTTCTGGGAGGATCAGAAGGCCTTTGATGTAATGGTAGTCTTGGCAAGACACTACAGAAGCAAACCAAACACAGAAGTATTAACCCTTAGATTTTAAAAATTACTAAATATTCATGCATGCAAAGTGGGACAGCCATGAAATAATCACAAGAGCAGACTTTGCTTATTGATAGAAGCCACACAGAAAGAAAGAAAAAGAGCCCGAACTTGGACAGTGTCAGGCAGTCATGTAATCTCTCTGCATTGGGGACTGTCACCCTTTCAATTCTTCACCTTCTTCAATTCTTCAAAAAAAAAATTCTTCAATTCTTCACAGAAAACTGATGCAACTTTGAGCCTGCTACTACAATAGAGGAATCTAGGAGCTTTCACATTGCTGAGTGTGTTCAAACAGAAATTTGTTTTACTGTTATTCAAAGCCTTAATTTCATTAACATAATATATGACTTAAATTGAAACGTAGATGTTCACAGTGAAAAGGAAATTTCAGTCAAAAAAACAATCTTGCAGAATACTTACAACATTAATGGAGTTATTCTGAATTTATGACATTATAACGAAAAGCCAAATAAAATCCAGAAAAGTCCAATCCAAATAATCTATGCAGGTGATACCCTCTCTTTTGGGTTCTCTACAGAAAACAGCAAGTTTTCTTACTATCAAAGCATATATAAGGCACGTATTCACAGGAATAACTGGTTGATTTCCAAGAAAATTTCTCAGTCTCTACCAAGGTGGAGGGAACTGACAAAGACTGTGATGTAGTTCACCAGGCAGCTTACCTCAGTTCATGACAAATTGTTGGCAGAGTATATGCAAGCCTGCCTAATTGTCATGTAAGCAAACCATGATTAAGAGACACTTCTGAGCAGAACTAATTCACACAGCATTATGTGAAGCATCAAGACTCTCACTTTGAGAATTAACTCCCGACAAATGTGAAATGAACTATACAGAAAAGTATACTACTTTAAATTTTATATAACTGGTGCTCAAATACTGTAATGAAAACCTAAATAGAAAGGTGCAGTGCAAAAATATCATGCATCTTCAATGGCAATAAAAAATCCAAATGGCAACCTTTTTTAAAAAAATATGTAAAAATTACATTTTGAATCAAGTAGTTTCATTATGATTGGTCTGAAAATAAATTTAAGAAACTTACCTTTTCTAAGGACATAATTCGTTCCTACAAATAAAGGAGAACAAGAAGTTAGAAAGCTAAGAATATAAATGAAACATAAGTTGAATAAGAAGGAAATGCTACTTTTAGTTTTCATGAAACTGTTACTTAGAGAGAAACTGCTGTATCTAACTCAACCTCTAACCCATTTATCAAACTATCTTACTTAAAACTCTGCACTAAAGGAAATTAAAAAGCAACTTCCCAGAAAAGAAGAATTTGAACAAAATTTATTTATACCAATATTTTTTTTTTTCAAAATAGTATATTTTTAAAAAACAGCTAGATTTTCAATATTGTAGATTTTACTCACACATCCCAGAGTTTGGCTTTTCTTTCTGATCACCAGTGGCTGTAAATCTAGAGTGCTTTGGAGCTTATGCCACAGTAGCATCTATTTCAATTTTCTTTAGTTTTCTTTAAGGTATTTATTTAGAAAAGTAAAATATAAGTTCCAGAGCATTATTCTGTTACCAGAAATTGCTTTGAAGAACAACTAACAACATCTTGTTGCTGCTTAAATAAAGCCTAATATCAGACAAAAACAAAAGTAAAATGAGTTTGTGTCGGCTTTAGCACAAAATATGCAGAAGATAGAACTTATGTATATTGTAACATCGTTTCCCATTGAAAAGTATCTTTGAGAAATAGCAAGCTGTTAAAATCCAGATAAAAAAAGATTAATGTTGTATTTCAAGGAATTTGAGAATAAATATATTTAAAGTGTTTAGTTGAGCTCACCTGACTATTCAGTTGAAAATGTGACCATTAAAACATCACAAGAATCCTTACTTCCTTAAAATATTACCTTATGAAAGTATAGGAGGGTTTTTTTTTGTTTTTTGGTTTTTTTTTTTTGTTTGTTTGTTTGTTTTTTTACTTTCTGGGTGAATTAAGTTAAGAATTCTTAAAATTTTTCCTGTTGTTTTCCTCCTAATAAGTGACAATTATTATAATAACCTGGATTTATTCCTAAGACATCCAAAGACAGACAAAAAATTATGATAAAATATTATACAAAAAACTAAATGTAACTTATTTTGAGATGTCCGTGTCTTCATAAAAACACACTGGGCATTGCAAACATTTATTTAAAGACTCTGGGAGAAAAGAAACCAAACTAATTACTGTAAAAAAAAAAAAAAAAGGCATTTACAGATCTCAAATTTGTGGTGATAGTAAACAGCGGTTCAGATATAAATGTTTTCAGTTAAGAAGAACTAGTTGAATAATAGTCTTAGAATCAGCATGGCATAAGTAGGATGATTCCAGTGATAGAATAAATTTAGTTTTCAGAATGACTCGAGGCTACCAAAATTCTGAAAACAGAGTAAATTCTTAGAATCTCAGCACATTTTCTAAACCACCATGTAATGTATTTGGAAATCTATCACAGATTATTTATGCATTATCAATATATATATGTCCAAATTAAGACTATTTTGTCAAATTTTTTACATTTGTGTGTCACTAATTTCAAAGCAAATTAAAATGGCTTGCAATTGTTTTCACAGAGAACGTGCATGCAGTTGAATATTGCAATCATGCATATTACAATATTTTCAAGAAAGCCATAGTTTAAACCATGGAACAACTTACACAAAAAGGAAGGAGAAAACCTTAAAATCATAGGCCTTAACATCGAATGACATAATAAAAGAAGTGAGGTTATTTGAAAGTGAGAATATTGAAAATGTTCCAGACTCCTCAGAAGAAAAAAATATATATATGAATATGAGAGTACATGAGAGTACATGTAACAACAGAGTGAGCATACGTGTAATGAGAGCATAGATATTTTCATATTTAATTATATAAACTCACCCAAATTTGCGTATAACACAGAAACTCTAATAAAAAATATGAAATCATTTCAAGATGCAGAACTAAGAATACAGTGATATATTCCTGTATTGGTCTCTGACCTTTTAATCCCTATATCAAAGAACAGCATATATTTACATTAAAAACTCAATCCTCACCATATAATACAAGACCACAATGAATACTGTATTGAAATATAAAAAGATTTATATCTTCCACTTTATGAAGTATTATTTTGCCTTTGCCATGCCAAGTTGCAATCCAACATATTCCCTAAGTGGAAGCCAAAGTGAAAACTGCATGTTCAAGAATCTTCATAAAGGTGTTCCTTTCTCACTGTCAGCTGAGGGCATTGCAGAAGCACTAATTTTACTTCTCTGTATTTGAATGAGAAATATTGGTTATTTTCTGGATCTTTAGGTAACTGTAAACATATTGCTTCCTCAAAAGGAAATGGGAGCAAAATTAATTCTATTTATTTAGAACCTGTTAAGCTTCATTAAAATCCCCTCAAAAATGAGTAAACTAAAAATACAACGAAAACCACATCTCTAACTCTGAGTAATATTCTAGGTAACTGATGCAGAGACATTGCAAAGAACCTAAAGATATCCTTGATCATAATTTGCCCACTGCAATGCACTAATTTCTCATACTTTTCCTTACACCTCTAGCTTTTCTATGACTATGGTCAGTGTTCAAGGTTCAAGTATGAAGAAATAACTCTCTCAGTCATGGTACTGACTGATCGCAATTGTTTGTCCATAGTATAAATGATAATTTTTCTGCCTACCTGTTTCCTCAACACACTTTTTACATAGAGTCTATTTAGATTAAAAAAAAAAAAAAAAAAGCATAAAGAATTTATATTCTTCATACAATTCTTTGTATATATAAGATGCTTATTAAGGATCATAGAAATTGTACACAAAAAGATATCAGCAATCTCCTAGAGAAGAATGAACTGGTCAGGCCATAATATCTGAGAAATCTTATTCCAGCAGGCTATAAGCCTCTGGAGCAAGAGTATTATTTATACACTAGTGGTCATTCATATGTGAAATAACTACCTTCCAGCAGTCTACTTCAATTAAAGCTTTCATTCATTACTAACTAAACATATGCTTTGCTGAACTGGGACTCAGGGGAAAAAAAAAAGAAGAGCCACGCCACCTGGTCTACAAGAGTGGAAGTTTCAGCTTTAGGAAATGCTACAGTTAAAGGAACTCTCACCTCCACTTCCTATGCTTCGTATACTGAGGTACAATAGCATGGGGATTATAAAATTGAATCATATAATGGTTTGGGCTGAATCTTAAAAAACATCTAGTTCCAAATGCCTGCCTGAGCCAAGTTGCCACACACTACATCGGGCCCAGAGCCCCATCCAGCCTGGCCTTGGAAAGCTTTCAGGTATAAGGCATTCATAGCTTCTCTGGGCGGTCTGCTCCAGCACCTCCCCAACCCAGATAAAAACTTTCCTCTTAATTCTGAATCTAAATCTCCTCTTAGTTTAAAACCATTTCCCCTTGCCCTATCACTGTCTGCCTGTGTAAAAAAATAGCTTGCATCTTTTTTTCTATAAACTCCCTTTAAGTACTGGAAGGCCACAATGAGGTCTCCCCAGAGCCTACTCTTCTCCAAGCTAAATAAACTAAACTCCTTCAGCCTTTCTTCATAGGAGAGGTGCTCCAGCCCTTTGATCACCTCCTCTTGACTTACTCCAACAGCTCTACATCCTTCTTGTGTTGGGGCTAGCAAAGCTGTAAATATTCTACCACTATAAAATTAGAATATAGAAGAATGAAGTACACCAGATTGGGAAACCATTTTGAAACATATTGATGGTTCTGGACAAATTACTATATAGAAAAATAATTTATGCTCTTGCTAAGTACTTCATGAAAGCATGTGCATTTGAAGAATTAAAAACTGCTATGAAGCACTCAAGTACAAATAGAGCAGACAGAGCAGTACAAGCGACACACCTAAACAGAATGGCCAGTTAGTGAAGGACATAGTTGACAGACCATCAGAAATATACACGTGCACACAAGACGTTCATTTGATGGAACATTTCTCCAGTATAACATTACTCCTTATTCAGTTGGAAGGAACATAATTAGAACAATTTGTCAACTATAGTGCTTCACAGGAAAGTAGATACAGAATTGCTTCACATGAAAGGCGATCATTTTACATTGATGTAACTAGATATGCACCTGTGTAAACTGCTTGCGCAGACAAGCTCTCAGCCCTGTTGAACTTGAGCTGCCAGAAAGCTAAGCCAAATTTTTTGTTTGAGCAGGAAACAGCTGGATTGGTGTGTTGTGTAACCTTTGGGTCTCGCAACTTGTCTCTTTTTACCGGATCAAGCTGTTTCTACACTAAGCTTTTGATATTTCTAGCCCGCAAAACACATTATATTTATTATATGAGCAGAGTCAGCATACCTTAAAACTCCTATGGTCAGAACTCAGGTCAATAAATAATTTCATTTTCCTTAATAGTCATTCAGCTTCCTCATAAAAATTCTGTTCCCACTAACCTTACAGGATCCTCCTCCACTGACATATTCTTCACACTGTATATAAACTTTCTTACACTGGGTATTGCTTGCTCTAATTTTTTGTTAATTTTTTTTTTCCCCTCCACATTCTGAACAAAACATGTATTACCTTATACCTTCCCAAGTCTCACTACTGAGACATTCCAGTTTGGTTTTGCATTCCTAGACATTTTCATTTCAAAGGAGTATATGTTTTCTTTGACTGTAATGCTTTAATACTATTCCAGAACTGAGACTAGGCTCTCACTGTGAAAGCACAAATGTAAAGTAAATGTTACAGATGCTACACAATGAGAATATATTGCATCAAGCTCTAGCATATATCAACTAATTTCTTTCTCAGAAAAGTAATGATGAACACTGAATGTTTCAGAGGTTTTAAACACCTCAAATATTTTACTTTCAGTTTTATCTGGAGATACAGAAGAAAGCAACATACCCACAGAATCTAACTCAACCAATGAAGTAGAATTTAAAGCATTTCTGCAATTCTGTATGTAGAGTTGCACCACAACTATTTCCATGTAGTTTCAGTGAAGACAGCAGTAAGAACAGAACTTCAGTAAACGCTGTGACATAAAAGAACCATTCTTTTCACAGAAGACTAGATTTATTAATTGGAGAGTGCTAATTACTTTAATCTTTTCTAACGTGCAACTTAAATGTGCGGAGAAACTCAACTGTGAGTTTTATAAGCTACCAGGTCCTTGTTTGGTTAAATGCATTTCCCATGCTGAATTTAAGATACAGAATACAGCTTATTAATTTCAAGGGCAATAAAAAATGTAGCTCCTTAATTATATAAAAGGCATACCTGGAGAGCTC